>NC_140816.1:3425000-3447500 GCF_050613455.1 Vespa mandarinia | reverse complement strand
AAAGACAATTCATATTGGAGACAATGCACGAACTTCTTTGATCTTTCGATTAATCAACATATAGGAGGATAACGATAGCGCCATAGTATCTCATGCATTTTTTAAGCTTCGAAGCTTTTCCATCATGACTGTTATCGTCATCATCGGCATTCCCACTATCACGAAAGACGTAATAACGAGGAAAGAAAAAGGGGTGTAGCGATAGAATGAAGAAGGAAAGTAAAGCCGCGAGGGTTCGTTCTAAAGTTCCGAGAACGAAACGTTTAATCACACTGGCGATTAGTATGATTCACGACCGACGTCTCCATTCTAACGGCGCCCTCGGGCCCGTTACTTTATTCAATTTCGCTTCTTCGAGCCTTCGAAAGACTGTAAGAGAGAATAAGAAAGAGAGAGAGAGAGAGAGAGAGAGAGAGAGAGAGAGAGAGAGAGAGAGAGAGAGAAAGAGCAATAGAAATCACGAGATCGTTTCGTACGCATCGTTTTATCGATTTAATTGGTGTAAGAAGAAAATTGATTACAAAAAAAAAAAAGAAAAAAAAAAAAGAAAAAAAGGAAAAAATGTAAATAAAAAAAAAAATATAAAACTATCGATAAAAATTTAACCCTTGTTGAATCTACGCTATTGTTTTCATAATATCTATATACTGTTTAATCATATCTGTATACTGGTATTGACAAATTTCTTTCAAGCACATATCATTACTTGATACAGGGACAACTATGGAAAAAAAAAGGAAGTTAATCCACGTAAAAGATACACGTTCGCGGATTGTATATTTGGCCGTGAATAGCCGTGAATGGGGGATCGTGTTTTCGTCGCCATTTTATTCGGTACATCCGTTTAACCGGATCGTTTTTCGTCCGGCGAAAACCGTGTTAACACGAGCGACGGCCGCTCGTTCGTAGCGAAGATAAAAATAGTTGTGAGAAGAGTTATTAGTCATCTTGCTATGGGAGATTCATTCGGAAGAAAGAGATGAAGATAGACGTGACTGCATTCGTCTCCAACCGTTTTCGTGTTCTTCTTCTTCTTCTTCTTCTTCTTCTTCTTCTTCTTCTTCTTGTGCTTTTGCTTCTTTGTGTACGCGTTAACTAGATCGTCAGGAAGCAAAGTCGCTAAATCACGCGAAACACGTTAGAAGATAAATTCGAAAGAGAGATGATGGTAGACTATATAATATCTACCAACGAACGTCCCTCTCAACGTCAAAATGAAAAATACACGGAAGAGATCAGAAAGTTTATGTATACTTAAATACTAACTTAAGCTTTAACTCTTTTATGATTTATACACGTTCTTTCTAAAAAGCAACTTTTATAAACAGCAAGGGACCTATCAATTAAATTACTTGGAATTTAACGGTCATCGCGAACTAATTTCCATTTAATTCTTGCCATAGTTATTCTTTAAGTGCCATTAAATTATCTTACGATGGTGTTACTACGAAACATTGATCGTTAATATTAAAATATTCTTTCTTTTTCTTTTTTTTTTTCTTTTTTTTTTCTTTCTTTCTTTATTTGATCTCTAATCTTCTTCTGTTTCGTAATCATTCGAAGGAATGATCTTTCATTTGTAAAATAGATTGATATAATTATATTTTACATCGAACGAGAATACAATCATTTAGAATTATAACCAGGTTATTATTTCTGAATACTTATACATAATTTCTACGAGGAGTAATGCTGTAATAATTTGTAAAAGTGAAGAATAAAAAATGATCAAAATAAAATAAAAAAAAAAAAAAAAAAAGAAAAAAAGAAAAGAAAAAAAAGAAGGAATAAGGAAAGATAAAGGAATAAGTCGTTAAAGAGAAAATAAAATCTGTATCGTTCTTGCGAAAGTTCCGAAAGAGACACGCGTTTCAAAGTAACTCGAATTCAACGTCGAACGACGTACGAGGTGTTAATTGACTTCCCGTGAAACGATCATTTGTCAGAAGTACGAGTTGGTTGTAGGAAGAGAGAGAGAGAGAGAGAAAGAGAGAGAGAGAGAGCGAGAGAGAAAAAAAAGAGAGAGAGAGATAAAGAGAAAGGGAGAAAGAAGCACGTTGGTTTCGTTCACGAAACGATTTATGACTTCTGAGCCGGTCATGCGGCTCAGCCGGAAGTAGCGGTACCCTTTGTTCCTCCGCTCCTTCTTGTAATACCACCTCGAGCTCGTTTATCGCATTTACATTTGCCGTTCTCTTTCTCTCTTCCTCTCTTCCTCTCTTTCTCTTTCTTTATCTCTTTCTTTTTATCCCTTTCTCGCTTTCTCTCGTTCTTCTCGCCCACTCACGTCGCGTTCAGATTATTGAATTAGATATACGAAGAAGGAATTGAAATGATTTTTGCAAGTCATCCCGAGGCCTCGTGATGATCCTTGTCATTAGTTTTTTTTTTCCTTTTCTTTTTCTTTCTTTTTCCTTTTTTTTTTTTTTTTTTTTTTCTTTTTTTTTTCTTTTCTTCTTCTTCTTCTTTTCTTTTTGGTACACGAGTGTGTACGATTAGAAGGAATCATCAAGAATACAACACTCGTCGAGAAGAACGATGTCGGTGTCACGCCTATTTTGAAAAACGATTCCTTATTTCTTGCGCCACGCGTGAACTCGTAGAAATTTTTATCTCATCTCGGACGATATTTACTCGTGCGAAAAAAGACAAAGAAAAAGGAAAAAAAAAAGAAAAAAGGATAATGAAAGAAAGAAAGAACACAAGATGTTCGTTCAATTGTTATACATATATATATATATATATATATATATATATATATATATATATATATATGTTTCGTATAAAAAATTGGATCGGAGAAAAATTTACGAATTTAATAGATCTTCTCTTTACTCGGCTAAACGAAAGTTTAGAAGAGCGTAGACCACGATTTCTGGATTTTTTTTCCCCCTTTTCCTTTTCTTTTTTTTTTTTTTCTTCATACCAACAGATGCACAATACTCGTGATTAAGTGACAAGAAGAAGAAGACGAAGACGAAAACGAAGAAGCATCTATCGTTATGGGGTTACGTTTGATGTTAAATTTCCGGAGTTGACAGCTCGACGATAAAATGGTGCCGGTTAAGCGACAGCGGGAGTTACAAAAATATGATGTACCGACTTCGACACGAAAAAAATGTCACTTCGAGTCCTTTCTAATTTTGGGATCGTAGAAAAAGATAGCAAGAGAGAAAGAGAAAGAGAAAGAGAGAGAGAGAGAGAGAGAGAGAGAGAGAGAAAAGAAGAAAAAAAAAAGCAGACAAATGGCGAAAACGAAGTACAAGACGATTTGATTGAAAAATTCTTTCGTTTAATGACAAATTTTAATGTCCATCCATTTTTCATATTAAATATATATCATTTACTTGAGCCTTATTTTATTAAACCTTTGAGAGTTCTAATCTATCAATCGAATATTATATATACGAGAACGGAGAATAATTGGTTTGCTCGTTGCGATTAGGGTAAAATCATGTGACGAGCTTATTGTAGGATAATATTGATTGACGAGTCACGTGGGAGGAATATTATTGCGTCGTCGCAAGTAGTACCCCACGCGAAGTGTCGTATAGGCTAACCAGATACTTTAATGACCTTTAACGACGAGCAATTAGTGTTGCGATACGAACGTAATGCTACCGGCCTTACGTTACTCGTTTCTTTCTTCTGCGTTACGGGACGAAATGTTTTGCGGGGCGATCGGTGTTGTTTGATCATTAAAGTCTTGACCGATCCGTAAATTATGTATCATGTTCAATCACAATCCCTTTATATATATATATATATATATATATATATATATATATATATATTATTTATATGAATAGATAATTGATAATTTTATATATAAGAAAATTTTTCTTTGATAATGTCGAAAAAAAGATCGATAGTTTTGTCGGTCTAAATAAATGAAATGGGAAAACTTTTCTTTTTCTTTTTCTTTTTTTTTTTTCTTTTCTTTTCTTTTCTTCTTCTTTTCTTCATTCACTCTCGAGTGTCTTCTTATACGTTGCACTAATTCGGTAATAATTTATGCGAGACCGAGATGACTTTTTAGGAGTCAAGTCACTTAAAAATTTTAAACTTAGGAATCAATTTTTCTCTCTTTCTCTCTCTCTCTCTCTCTCTCTCTTTTCATTTCGTTGTTAGACGTTTGAAAATGCCGGCTTGCATCTCGTATAGAGATCCTTTTTCGAGAGAGGGTGGTAGCACTTTGGTAACAGGACGCGTGCCGCTCTTGAAATGCGGCTCTTTGAAAATATCCTTACTCTATATATATATATATATATATATATATATATATACTTCTACTAGTATATACCTATGTACTATATTATAACGTATACGAGATTAGTGACTTTGGATGTTTAGAGATCGGATTCTACTGTTATCGCTAAACATAGAATTTCTCTTCTTTTTCTTCCTTTCCACCCCCTCCATCCCCTTGTCTTACCGGTCACACAGTAAATGTATATCTTAGAAGAAGTGATTAATAACGTCTCGTTAAGTCGAACAAATCAAACATCTGGAGTGGTAGGTAGGTAGGTAGGTAGGTATTATTTCTTTCTTTCTTTCTTTTTTTTTTCTTTTTTTTTTTTGAAAGAAAGAGAGAGAGAAAATATCTAACGGGATATGCCGTCGTATGTGGCAAGCAGTGTCCTTTTTTCTTTTTTTCTTTTTTTTTTTTTTGAAACCGTAAGGCGAGTACAAGAAGCGGTAGAACTTTGGTTAATATGATACCGCGACAAGCACAAGCACAAAGTCGTGTCGTTAGTATCATGAGGTTTGTTAAAAGATCTCTAAAAGGGAGGTAGGACCTCCCTGAACTAACTCCCTTTTTTCGTCCTTCTTGCCGAAATTTTCTTCTAACGGTGTTACTCTACCGACACGATGTCGTAAAGAGGATGGTGTGCAATTTCAAACAGTGGTACCACCCATCCATACTTTTTTCTTTTTTCCTTCTTTCTTTCATTCTGACGAAAAGCAGTCGGAAAATATCTACCTTATCTCTATCTTATCTCTCTCTATTTATATATATATATATATATATATATATATATATATTTTTTTTTTTTTTAATAAACAATTAAATATTTGAAAAAGTATGAAAAATAATATATTCGATGAGCATGTGTTTATGTTAGTACAGTAGTACATCAAATTCACTTATTTATAGATTATAAAAGGGATTGTCAAGCGATTAAAACGATTTCAATGTATTATGTGCGGTCGATTCTATTCTTTGGTACAATACAGGATGCTCCATTACGAAGTATCGTTCTTTCTCTTTCTCTTTCTCTTTCTCTTTCTCTCTTTCTCGTTAACTCCAGCAGGGTCGTGCATAGCCGCAGTTCTCCGTTCGTTTCAATCGAACCGCAGGGGGGTGCCGTGAAATTAATCGCACAGCGGTGTCTTTGTCGAGCGTTCTCGCGATGCTTTATTATCCGCGACACGTTCTACTCGCAAACGCGAATGACGACGACGGGACCGGATCTAATGACGACGCGAGTCCTCGAGAATGGCTCGTACACGTGACACGTACACGGATAATTATTCATTTCGAAAACGATGTGACCGAGGTGGAAGCAACGTCGTAAAAAAAGAAAAGAAAAGAAAATAAAAAGGGTGAGATGAGGAAGAAGAAAATGAAAAGAGAAGAGAAGAGAAGAGAAATGAAAGGAAAAGAAAAGAGAAAAGAAAAGAAAAGAAAAGAAAAGAAAAATGTTGCCTGCACTTTAGTGCCATTATTCCCTTAGCTCTGTACCCTTAATATTAAATTATAGAGAATATTTTAGGTAAGATTCAATAATCAAAAAAAGGAAAAAAAAAGAAAAAGAAAAAGAAGAAGGATGAAGGAAGAAAAAAACAAAAGGAAAACGAAGTTCGTTGAGTTCCTTTTTTTTTTTGTTTCTTTTTTTTTTTTTTTTTTTTTTGTTTTCATAGTCTGATCATCTTTATGGATTGATTATATTTCTTCTTTGAATTTGTATATAATAAAATTTCATTTTTCGATCAAACGTAAACGTCCATCCGATTGGTGGATTACGAGTCTAGCAAGAAACTTTCACCCTCTCCTTTGACTAAATCTTCAAAAGAAAAATAAAAAAAAAAAGTCATCCCCAAAGAGTCATCCGTTCGTTCACCATTCACCAAATACTACATCTCCCTTCCCGCCCGTTCGCGTCCGTTTCAACACCCTCCCTATGAGAGAATCGTTGCGGTAGGAGCAGCAAGCAACCCTCTAACTGCTTCTGGAGTTTCCCTATTGCTACTTTGCATAACGATCTGATTTCGTAATCTCTGCCATATTGATCCGGTTTATAGTACCACATCTGTAAATTGTTTATTGGAATAGTCGTCTATATGTCCTATTCAGGATTATATTATTCTAAATATTGAGGAAACGTGAATCAGAGGATCGAAGAATTTCAATTATTCTTTAATTTTATTTATTTAATTGTTAATTATATTATTAATTTATTTCATTTAATTAATTAATTAATTTTATTTATTTATTTATTTATTTATTTATTTATTTATTTATTTCGATCTCGTATCAGGCTTCATATCACGTATCATTTCGATATCACGTATCGTTAATTGTTTACTTAATGAAAATATTCAATTTAAAATGAAAAATAGTAAAATAGGTTTTTCGTATCGTAAATAAACTTATCCAAGTCATAAATTTCTAAGTTTTTGTCGTACGTCATGTTATTTGCAGTTATCTTACATACCTTGTCCTTATCAATGAATAATTAACCTTTATTATTCGTGTCTAACTGATAATACTTATCTACGTCAATTAAATTTGAAATAAGTTTAAAATATTACCGCGTATTATAATTACAAACAACTGACCGTTAATTTGTGATAATACACTAATGGCAATATAAAAGAATATAATAAAAATGATTTAATTAGTAGAAATGACCAGGCCATCCTAGCAAAGTCATCGACGGTAGCATAAACTGGTCGAGTCATCTTCGCTAATAACGCAGGGCTGTTCTTCGCGGATACCTTTTGTGTATTCATAAATATACGACGAAAATGATATTAAAATAAAAATATCTATTTAATATACCTATATTATAAGCGTAGATGGGGGCAAGTTCATTTTATCCATCTCTCTCTTTCTCTCCCTGTCCCCCTCTCTCCCTCTCTCTTTATTTTCATTTTATAATATAGAATTAATGTTTGAATCCATTTTGATTTCATTTGAAAATAATCACGCATTGAAATAACAAAAAAATAAAAGTAAATGGAAAAAAGAAAAAAGAAAAAAAAAAAGAAAAAAGAAAAATGGGAAAAGAAAGAAAATAGACAAAATCAAACAAAGAAGGAAAGAAAAGAGGGAAATAAAAAGAGAAGAAATAAAACATCTACATAATTCACGAGCCGTGAAGCTAAATGGAAGGTAAAGCTTCAGATAAGCTAAGCAGATGTTTTGCAAAAGAGACTCCCATCTCTTCTTTCGGTTGGTGTTAAACGTTAGAACCTTATGACGTTAGGAGAAGCGTGAATCGACGCGGCAAAGTATCCGACATCCGTAGGGACGACGTAATGTTGGCGGTTGCCCTGCTACAGAGAAGGGATCGCGTGGCCAAATTCAACGAGGGAGATGAAGTAGAGCGCGCACGGGGGGTAATGTAAAAGGGGAGAGACTGATGTTATGACGGGACATTTCATGGCTGGGAGGGTCCAGGACTTAACGGCCCGTACGATATTACCGTCGCAATATCTCTATGCGGGCCAATCTCTCGACTCTTTTCCTTGGAATCACTTTACGAATCTGTTAAATGTCACTAACCATTTTCAAAGATTACGTTCTACTGATATCAGGCTAAAAAGGCCGTTAGGGTAGAGAGGATATTAGGAATCCCATGTTGTATGTTTGCTTAAGGGAACAAAAAAAAAAAATATAATAAAAGTGAGATGATATTATACGAAGAAACATTCTGTTTACTCACAAAAGCATTATTTATTTCCTCTTTATCTCTTTAAAATGAATTTATAATCTTTATAATAATAATAATAATAATAATAATAATAATAATATTAATAATAATATTAATAATAATATTAATAAGAATAATAATAATAATAATAATAATAATAATAATAATAATAATAATAATAATAATTATAATAATTATATTAATAATAATATTAATAATATTAATATCAATAATAATAATAATAATAATAATAATAATAATAATAATACATTAATGATAATAATTAATTCATTAATAATAGTATGTTTATTACGTTGAAAGGGTGGTGAGCTGATATGGGGCATCGTCCGAGTTCAAGTTCCAAACGCAAGACCTTCGGGAGTTCGCTTCTACAACAAAATGATAGGTTTAACAAGAAAATTCGTTAATTATCCTTGGTGGTACCAATATTGGTGGTACCGCGATTGGAACTTGTCCGGAGTGCATCGTGCTTTGGACCGAACGTCGCCCATGCGCGCGTGCGTCCTCTTTTTCTCGTTTTCTTTTTTTTGCTTTTTTCTTTTTTTTTATTTTTCCTTTATCTTTTTCTTTGCCGTACAATCGGGCAAAGTGTAAACAGGATGATGACTGGGGGAGAAGGGAACGACGACGACGACGATTCGTGTCTGTGTGTATCGTACAGCGCGACAGTGCATACCTACATACATATATGTATATCTATTTTACATTACACCGCATAATTAATATATCATTTTATATATATATATATATATATATATATATATATATATTATATATATATATATATAGATCTCTCTATCTCTGTCTCTTTCTCTCTTTTGCTCTTTCGCACGCGTTATCTTTCTCTCTGTCTTTCTTACGCACACGCACACTCACTATTTATAGTATTTACAAGTAACAAAGTCGGCAAAATTCGCGTGCAGAGCGGCCGAAGGAGAGGCGGCAGGCTGCTCCCTCCGTTCCTGCTCTCCGAGGAAACGAAAGGATTGAGAGGGATCGTCATCGGCTTAAAGACTATGTACAGGCGCAGGTGAGGAGGGTGAAGGAGTCTGTGCCGAGCCAGGTGTACCAGGATTCTGTTGTATCGAATAGGAATTGTTTTGTCGAGAGTGTTGTTGTTGTTGTTGTTGTTGTTGATTGTGGTGTTGGTGATGTTGATGATGATGATGGGAAGAAGGATTAGAGTGATGATGTTGTTGCTGTTGTTGGTGATGATGTTGATGATGATGAGGATGGGCATTAACGTGATTCTGAAGAAGGTTTAAGTTGAGGGGGTAGGATAGGGAGGAGGAGGAGCCCAGGGTCGTTGCGGCAGAGGTACTGCAGGCACCGGCTCCGGGCCCCACCGGGCTCAGTGCATGCTCATCCCCGCGTGCGGATGATGGGCCGCCGGTACGGATGTTGCGTGATGATGCGGATGGTGCATTAGAGGCGGGAGATGCGGGTGGTGGGGATGGTGTGCGGTCAGAGGCGGCGGGGTCATCTGTATTGGGGTCATGGGTGTTGTCGGCTGATGGCCGAGACTGGTGGTGGTGGTCTGGGAATTGGTGTTGTTGGTGTCCTGGGCCGCCGCTGCCGCCGCCAGCGCTTGCTGCTGAGCCTGCTGTTGCGCCTGAGCCTGCTGCTGCTGCTGCTGCTGCTGCTGCGGCGGTGGCGGCTGCGGCGGCGGCACCGAGCTGGAAGTGGGACTCTGCTGACTCCCGTTGTCCTCGCTGTCGGAGCAGGACTCGGCCGACGAGCTCCCCGCTCCCCCCTTGCCCTTGCTGCCGCTGCTGCTGCTGCTGTGGGTCTTGACGTGCTTCGCGAGATGGTCGCTGCGCATGAACCGCTTGTTGCAGACCGGGCAGGCGAATCTCTTTTCGCCGGTGTGGGTTCGAAGGTGCCGCTGCAACTCATCCGAACGTGTGAACCGCTTGCCACAGAAAAGCCAGTTGCAAACAAACGGTCGCTCACCAGTGTGCCACCGTAAGTGGGCCTTCAGATGGGACGTCTTTCCGTAGACCTTGCCGCAACCAGGTATGTGGCAGCTATGGATGTTCTTCTTCCTGAGGTGTACGCCGGCGGGACCGAGTCTCTCGGCCTCTTGACAATTAGGACAGTCGCAGGTCGCACGACCGGTGTAACGTCTCTGCGAGCGTGGCGAGGGTGCTTGGCTAACGGCAGCACCGCCGACACCTACGCCGACGCCGGCGCCGCTACCTTGTGGACTTCCGGCACCAGCACCGGCACCGGCGCTCGCTGCCGCCGCGTGATGATGGAGCCCGAAGCCGGGCGGTCCGCCGGGTAGCATGGATTTGTATGTGTCTTGGAGTAGATTGTGACCGGCGGTGGTGGCCGTAGTGAGTAAGTGATTGCCAGCCAGTGCTAAGCTCGTAGAGTAATCTGCCGAGTAATTGGCCATTTGTGCGGCATGAACTCCGACGCCGACGGTGCCACTAACATCTAACCAACCACCAGCGGCTGTGGCACCGTGAACATCCCACCAACCGTCGCTGGCCTTTATTCCGCCGTGCGTAGCGCCTGGCATCGCGTTGAACGGCCACGACTCGTAAGGGTGTCTACCGTATACCGAGCCGAGTGTCGCGCCTTCGACCTTTCCAAGGAGACTGCTTTGATGGTGATGCGGATCGCCAGCAGGTTGCGCGCTCGCGGTACCAGGAAAATATAGCTCGCTACCGTATTGTGGCGCCGTTGAAGCGCAAGAAGTGACCGGTGCTCGGGCGTAACCACCGCTCGTACTACCGGCGCTGCTCGTTGCTGTCGGTCTTTGACTTACTCCCGTCGTCGTACACCCCCCTCCACCACCTCCACCTCCGCCTCCGCCACCTCCTCCTCCTCCGCCTCCTCCTCCTCCTCCTCCGCCACCACCCGTCGAATGTTGCGGTGAGCTGCCGCTACTCTGAGGACTCTTTTTCCAAGGATGAAAACCTTTGCCAACTGCCGCGTCCGCCAGTGGCGGTGGACTCTTGCTGCTCAGTTTGTTGCATTGTGCCGCCAACATTGCCAATGGCGTTCCTCGTAGTCCCGGATGATCCTGCAACGATCGTAGAAAAAGAAAGGCAACGTTAGACAACGTTAAATATAATCGACCTCTCCTTCGATTCTTTACGAATTAGTTACTCGAGACCAGTCGCGTCGGTCCGCCGTCTTCGACCATAATCTTTTCTAAATCGACTTAAAAAAGAAGTCGAGTTTCGAGAGAGTATCTCTTATACCGGAGGGTATATAATGACACAAAATTGGCCCTTCTATGCTAGGAAAAGATCAGAAAGTTGCCGCTAACGATAACATAATTCGACTTAAGAATGATCACGATTATCGTATACCTTGCACTTTTATGCAAATCATTGTCATATAAGCTTCATACGAATCTAATGTCCTTGATCAAGACTTTAACATCTTCATCCATCTTATATCTACATATACAGCAGTACGTTATAACTGGTAGACCTGACAAGTCAATTAATATCAGAGCTCGATTTTCAAGTGATTATTTCTATCCCTTGTTCAGAAATGGAACACGTCTGCGGGTTCTCTCTCTCTCTCTATCTCTCTTTCTCTCTCTTTTTCCCCTCTCTCTCTTTCTCTCTCTCTCATTAGTCCTATGCGACGAACTTGAAAAGATGGACTACGCTCGGTCGTCGGAAAGGACCACGCCGGTTAGCATGGAATAAGCAGACTTTAGATAATGAACCTCCGGGGCGAATCGAGGAAGCTCATCAAGAGCAGTTTCATGCAAATCATCCTACGGCGAGGAGAAGAAGAACAGTGGGGTCGAAGGACGCAGCATGGTCCGTCAGTGGCTACCGAAAGGCCGGAGGCTGGAAAGGGTTCCCACTGGCCGTAGATTTGGATATAGAGAAGAGAGAGATAGAGAGAGATAGATAGAGAGAGAGAGAGAGAGAGAGAGAGAGATGGGGGAAAGAGAGAAAAGAAAGAGAGAGAGAGAGAAGAGGTAAAGGCAAAGGGTCCGCGGAAGCGGCAGGAAATTAAAGTCTGGCAGGCCGCGCGGCCATTAGCAGCCGGCGCCATCGAGGCGACACGCCCCCACACCGTTCGACCTTGCACCAACACCGACGACGAAAGACAACGAATACGCGTATCCATCTAGAATCGTGGTGGAAAAGGGAGAAAGAGAATGAGAGAAAGAGAACTCGGACCATAGCATAGAAAATGGATCGTTTCGTAGTTACCCTGGTGTCCTAGCAGGGTTCACCCACCCAAGAAAGGTTTGTTAACTTCGATATGGATAATCTATATTACCGATCGAATTGATGATAACTATAGACTATTTCGATTATTCTTATTTTCATTGGATGTCAAGGCCATTTTTACGGGAGATAGGGGTCAGACCAATGATAAGATTTTGACATGTTGCTGTTGTATTTCCGCTCGTCATCATCCTTAATTGAGACAGAAGGTAACTAGAGATAGGTAGATAGGTAAGGTACATGTGTGTTCTAATAATACATCGACGAATAGGAATGCGTTCGGAAGGGTGAGAGAAAAACATTTTATGAAGATCCAATGAGATTCGTCGTTTGAAATCGCTGTGAGAGTAATTCTCCAAGGGTGGAAGACAAAATCATCCCTTCCTACATCTCTACATCCCTCCCTTTTGCTCGCTCCCTATCTCTCTAACCTCTCTTCGTGCTTTTTCCGCGTGCCTAGAGGAAGCTAATGGGAAAGAGGGAGAGGACGACAAGAGAAAGAGAGAGAGAGTGAGAGAGAGAGAGAGAGAGAGAGAGAGAGAGTGAGTGGGAGCATCTCTCTGGTGGTGTACGAGCCACGCCCTCTTCAAGCTCGGTGGGTGCAGGTTGTAGGTAGACTAGAGGTATTGATCCGTCGGAACAATGTGACAGTGGCCTACGGAGACAACGGCATCTCTCAATTAACTTTCAAAATTTCTTCTTTATCCTCTCTCCTTTCTTTTTTTCATCCTTTTGTTTCTGTTTTCCTTTTTCTTCTTTATCTTTTATCTCTTCCCCCCCCCTCTCCTCCCTTTCTCCAAGAATGAAAAAAAGAAAGAAAGAATGAAAGAAAGAAATTGTCAAACGAGTAAGGAGAAGATTAATATAATATTTAGATTAATTTGATCTAAGCGTTCGAATTGATACGTTAGAAAGTAATATCATTAATTAATTAACGATAGAAATAGCAAAATAGATATCGTAGATTAGAGATAAATGATATAGACTACGACGATGAGATATATATATATGTGTGTGTGTGTGTGTGTGTGTATGTATATACGCGTATGTGTATATATCTCTTTCAGACTTGATTTTAGGTTAAAGGTCAAGTTCTCTGTAATTAGCGGAATAAGTTAAAACGAAGCTTCGTTTTAACCTATGCATACTCTTAAGACTTCCTTTCGTAGTTAGACATTAATGGTTTTATAGCGCTTTCTAATTTCTCCTGTCTTCTCATATTAAACAGCTTTTACGTCTCGTTTATAAAACGTAAGTCGTAAACGAGTCTCCAGTGAATGATATGAAATCTTAAATTTTATCAATTTTCTTACGTAACGTCGGTTTATACGGAAAAAAAAAGAAAAAAAAAAAGAAAAGAAGTTCATCTATTTTAATGGACGGAATAGTCGAAAAAGAAATAGAAAGAGAGAGAGAGAGAGAGAGAGAGAGAGAGAGAGAGAGAGAGAAAGAGAGAGACATGGAAGAGTGAAAAGCAGCGCTTTAAGGGCAGGAAACTTTGCGAAGCGTAAAACATCGAACCTTCGCTGATGCAGAAAAGATCCAATGGTTCGTGCCGTCCTGTCGGCACGGTTGAAAGAGAGCCGACATGGGATGGGCTCCTCGGCAGGATCCTTTGTTTTAGCCGCGTGACGTCACGCCCATCGTATAACCACCTAGGACTAATAACGCCTCCAGCTATGCCGCGCATAAATTAAAATCATCGAGGAGACTTTCCTCTCTTCGTTATTTCCAAGAACGATCGGAATGGATATTTCGAGACGCCGAACTTATCATCGGTTGCCTCGTTATGGGTATATGTTACATAAAGATTATGTTCAGATTAAAGAACAAAATTATTCATTCTTGGGATTAATTATCGTTATGATTTGATCCTTAAGAAAGGAAACGATGAAACATATAAAGAGAGAGAGAAGAGAGAGAGAGAGAGAGAGAGAGAGAAGGAGAAGAAAATATAGAAAAGAAAAGAACGAATAGGTATCTGGTAATGTCCTCTGAACTTGGATGGACATCGATAAATCCAGTGTGAATTTGTGAAGCGTACGGAGAGAGAGAGAGAGAGAGAGATTGGTTCTTGCGCGCGTGAGTCGTGCCCACCGTGAGCATGGATGCGTGTCGAAACGGTCCGACAGTGTAGCGAATGAGATTCATAGCGCGTCGAAGAAGAGCCATCGTCCTGCTTCGTCGACTCACGAGACTGGACCCGAGGGAAGGCTTCGACGACCGTTGGACGATGTAGGAAACAATATCGAACATAAGAGATTTTACTTTTTTGTATGAAGATCTTTCGTCGAAATCGTAATTCTCTTGTCTTTTTTCTTGTCTTTCTCTTTTTGAAATTATGTCTACAGATTTTTTTTATGAAAGTGAACAGAGAAAGACAGAGACGAAGAGAGAGAGAGAGAGAGAGAGAGAGAGGGAGAGAGGGAGAATAGAGAGGGCATTTAGATCGGTAAAAGAGGAAAATAAAGCAAGGAAATCGTAGGCGTTCAAGCGTTCGAACGTTTGAGGTAAGCAGCTGACCGTCATCGAGACGTACAGTAGGAGGGTTGCCACAACGGACGACTGACAAGCGGTGAGGGTGCTAACCCGCTAAAACGTAAGGGTGACTATATGGCTAAAGCTTGTGGCAAACCACATCCGACGTCTCTGTCAAACTTCTTTCGACCCTTTACGAATCAACTTGAATAACCACGAAAGGTGCGAAAATTTGATTCATTCTCTTTTTCTTTTCTTTTTCTTTTCTGTTGTTTTTTTCTTTTTTTTTTTTTCTTGTTTTTTTCCTATGATCGTTAAATAACTTGATCAGGGATATTTTCGTCTTTATTTGTAACTATGTACGATTTATAATATCTTATATCTTACGTCTATAGATATTTATGTAGAATAAGAATGAATGAAAAAGTAATAGCGATGAAAAGACGATTAGAAAAATTATAGACGTAGTGGAGAAAAGGATTTGGTAAGGATTAGATTAGATAGAATAGGACGAATCCATTTTTCGTTGTTCTTCCATGGTAATGGAGCTAACTTCGAAATTAGTCGGCATTCTTTACTGGTTTCCATGTAAAAAGTGACGGACGTTCTTGGGAGAGCCATTGACCGGCTTCCCTGCTGGAAGAGCACCTGCCTATGTACTTATGTATGTTGCGGTATTGGCCCATCTCTCGAAATATATCCATAATTTCTCTACCTGTATCATTTCGAATTTTTCCGTATATAGTTCTCTATCATCGATACTTCTTTTTTTTTTTTTCCAAAGATCTATACATTCATTTAAGTTTATCATCATCGATATTCAAATTCGTATTAATTACTTCGAAATTTATCTTTTTCTCTTTTCTTTTTCTATTTCTTCTCGTCAATCCTATTTTTTTTTCTTTTTTTTTTTTTTTTTTATTTCATATCGTTTTGACTTTGATTTTCTCTTTTTATGCGCTTTTTGCATGCATATATCAATTTTAATCATTAATAAATTTTTTATACAATTTCTTTAAAAAATTTATGTTGAGAAAAAGAAACCAAAAAAAAAAAAAAAGAAAAAAAAAATAGAACATAAATATCGATATAGATCGCGAACGCGATAGATATAAGGAAAAAAGAAAAACGAAAGAAGAAAATAGGAACACCGGCAAGAAGGTAACATTTTATTTATATTATCGCGCGTGTTGCTCGAAGGAAATTATTTGTTTATCAGGCTATAAGAGCAATTACCTACTGTTCCTTCATCCACGCGATAATGCTGGGGAGTCTCGATAAGAAGACTTTTTCTTTTTTTTTTTTCTTTTACTTTTTTTTTCCCTTACCTACCCTCACGAGTCCGTTGGTCTCGGTACGGTGATTGCGGCCAACCGCGAGCGGTCGTGTGGTCTATATTCGTCTTTCTTAGATAATTGCTTGGATCGTGAAAAAAGCAAAAAAAAAACAAAAAAGAAAAAAAAAGCAAAAAAAAAACAAAAGATAGAAGAAGAAGAAAAAGAAGAAGAAAAAAAAAACCTTAGAAGTGACCGACGGTAACGGCGCCTACCTCGCTTACCTTTTGTCACGGAGGTTATTTCTATAGATACATCGATGAAGCTTTTTTCTTTTTCCCTATAGATGAAATTTTATTCGCGGCGAACACGAACATATGGCGTTCATTCGGTGGTGGTTATATTTTGTTCTTTCAATTTCGTTCGTTCGTTCGTTCGTTCGTTCGTTCGATCATTCGTTCGTTCATTCGAGAAAGAGAGAAGCAGAGAGTAGTAGAAAAGGTCCGATCCTTTAAAAAAAAATTAACACCAAAAGCATTGACCATTCTCGTGCTGTGGTTGATTGCGCGTTAGAAAGAACGAAATCACGACTCCGCAGAGTTTTTAACTCTGAAATGAATTTGTAAAGGAACACGCGATGGAATAAAGCCAACGAAAAGTATAATTCAAGAAGGACGATCGTATTCTCGACAAGATGGCGTAGACTATTTCTTGCTGGTACCTTCGTCGGTCTTTCTCTTTTAATCTCGCTACGCGACGCCCTTTTGCGACAGGGCCTCTGACAAATGGATTTTTAAGTCTTCCCAGTCTTAGTCGGATCCTCGTCGAATCCGATCAGAGATTCTCAACTTTATTATTCATCTATCTATCTATCTATCTATCTATCTATCTATCTATATTATTTATCCATATATTATTATTCCGATACAATAAGTATTTTTTCTTTTCTGTTTCTTCTTTTTTTTTTGTTTTTTTATTTTTTGTTTTTTTTTTGTTTTAACAACGTTTGATTCTTCGTTCCGATCGTTGAACGATGATTATTATACGAGAAATAAAAAGAAGAAATTTAAGAATGACTTTTGAATGACAATGTATTCTTTTCTTTCGATATATTCGATCGAAAAGAAAAAACAAAGAAAAAGAAAAAATTAGACGAAAGAGTCACGGTAAGGAGGTAAAGTTTTCGGTGGTAGACGAGATTAATAATCTTATTCATGAGTGACCGCAGGCCGACAGAGTGCGTTAGAACCTGCGATGCCTTAGCTAGTTCCCACCAAAGAGAGAGAAGCTACCTGTTATCTTCCCCCCTTCTAAATTATGTTTTTTAATTAAATCCATCGCGCGAGTTGAGGACGAAAAGAAGAGAGAAAAAGAGAAAGAGAGAGAGAGAGAGAGAGAGAGAGAGAGAGAGAGAGAGAGAGAGAGAGAGAGAAATAGGCTGGATACACATGGGTCCATCTACCTCGTTCTTTCTCTCTCTCTCTCTCTTTCTCACAACGTGTTACGAAAGTTCCGATTATATAGGTGAGCTATGTGTATATATATATATATATATATATATAGGTATATCTATTTATATATATGTATGCGTGCAAGAAAAAGTCTACCATGGAGCACGAGCATGGCACAAGCATGGCCTCGGGCCAAAACAGGGAGCTATCCAAATTTATTCGGCTATCGAATGAGAGGCTACCCCTACTACTCGTCTTCCACTTCTTTTTAACCTTCCCTCCCTCCCTCTCTCCCCACTTCCCATCACCCATCCCCACCTTACCCCTTCTTTCTCCTTTTGCTCGCTGATTTCATCCGCATCTTTTCTTTTTTCTTTACTTTTTTCTTTCCTTCTCTTCGTACCTTTTTTTTATTTTATGTTATTTTATTTTATTTTATTTTCTTTTTTTCTTTTTTCTTTGATATACACCTATATCTACATAGAATATATAAGAGTATATATATGTATATGTATATGCATATGTATATGTATATGTATATGTATATGTATATGTATATGTATATGTCTTCTCGATCCTTCGACAAATTTCAAATTATTTTGGAAGACGCTAACGATTTCCGGGTAAGGGAAAGGGCGAACGTGTAGTAAGGGTATTTCTATACTCGTTGTAAGAATTTAAAAAGGTGAAAAAAAAAAAAGAAAAAATTACCGTGAGCTGTCGCGAGGATAGAAACTAAGAGAGAGAGAAAGAGAGAGAGAGAGAGAGAGAAAGAGAGAGAGAGAGAAAAAGAGAGAGAGAGAGGAAAAGAAGGATTAGATTACCAATTCATTAGCGCTCGTAAATCTGTTACCCAGTCTTGGCGTTGAATATTAAAGCGGGTATTATCGCCCGGTTGGTTATAACTCCTGACCAGTTTAAACGGGCAACACCCCCTCGACCTTGTGCCAACGTATAGAAAAATAATATCTGTGCGATCTTCCTGGTATCGTCCTCCTTATAGACAAATGTTAGCTAACTTATTAACATATTAAAATTCACGATGGGAATATATTTTGTGTTAAATTGAAATCCGATCGGACATATTCTTTTATCAATGGAAAATAAAAATGTTTATTATGTTCGTTAAGTGAATCGTGGTCGGTCGTCAAGCGATTAATTCAAATTCGATAGGAACGTCGTTCTTGGTGCGAGTAAATTTCCAATGGGGGGAAAAAAAAAGAAAAAAAAAAAAGAAAAAAAAAAAGAAAAAAAAACGGAAAAGAAAAGAAAAATAAACGAGAGAAGAAAAGAACAAAAAAAAAAGCAGGAAAAAAGTGGAGGGTGAAGAAGGGAGAAGAGTGGGAGGGAGGTAGGGAGGAAAAACGAACGGAGTGAAGAGTTCTCGTTTATTCAGCGAGTCGTTGAAGAAAGGAAGAAGAATGAACGAAGGGGGAGAGTAAGAAAAAGAAGAAGAAGGAGAAGATGAAAAAAAGAAAAGAAAAGAAAGAAGATGAAGAAGAAGAAGAAGAAGAAGAAGAAGAAGAAGAAGAAGACGTTGTACGTCGAAGCCTCGAGTCATCCACCTAATTTTCGTTAATGATCCGTCGTGACGACGGCAAGAAAGCTAAAGTCCGGGAAAGGGATCTCCTTTCGCATTTTAGTACGAGAGACCGGTAACGAGTAGTTTTCGTACGAGCAATCGGTTTTCAACAAAAATCGAGGCCCCTTTTTCAAGACGTTACGTCTTCATTAGGATAATGAGAGCGTTGTAAATCTTATGGAGAACCGTTCGTTGTAAGCCCATCTCTTCGTTCTTGAGATTCTAAAATAGGTATATATAAGTATATTCTCTTTCTATCTATCTATCTCTATCTATCTCTATCTATCTCTATCTATCTCTCTCTCTTTCTCTCTAATTTTTTTTCTTTCGATTATCAGCAGCAGCAGAAGGACGGAAGCGACTGCATTTGCATGAAGTAATTTAGTGGTACATAAAATTCTGCAGCCAATTAGCGGCGGAGTGTCCGATCTATCGCCCGGCTAGTCGTTTACTACGTTCACTCTACGAACGCTTCTAATTTGGGAAAGGTGACCCCTTTCAAATCTCTCCCTTTCTCTCTCTTCCTCCCACTCTCTCTCTTCCTCCCACTCTCTCTCTTTCTCTCTCTCTCTCTCTCTTTCACTCTTTCTCCCTATTTCTTCTTGCCTTCTTAGTTTTCTCGTTTTCTTTCTTTTTTTTTTTTTTTTTTTCGATGTAGGTACCTTAAACGCGAGTTTTATCATCTTTCATGGTTTTATCGCTTCTCCGCCAGATTCAACATCGATTTTACATAAATTTCTTTTCTTTCTTTCTTTTTATGTTTTTTTTTTCTTATTTCTTTATTTTTTTTTCTTTTTTTTACCCCCTCCTTCTCTCCCCCCCCACGTTTATGTTCATTCATTCGAGGGAGTTTGCGAGACTTAAAGTCTCTTGCCTCTTGGTTATTTTATTAGAGCTTTAATAAAATAAATGTCGTGCGATAAATTAGCATGAGTTTTAAAATGTTATCGAATAAAGCGAACGTAGCTTTTGGTCGTTTCTTCGTTTAGTAAAATAGATAGATAGATAGATTAGGTAGTTAAGGTAAGTTCATAAAATGGAAAATAATGAGAAGGAGATTTCATCTTGAATTTGTTTCGATCGATTTTACATATATCTATCTATCTATGTATGTATCTATCTACCTACCAAGATACATTCTTACTTTAAATGGCGTTGGTATAATATTTATGCATACTTGGTTATACCTATGTAACTATATATTCCTAGGTAACATATAATGCATCTAAAATGGATATAGACACCAACTATGCAAGAAAAACCGTAAACGATCGTGTGTTCGCGAACGAGCGAACGAGCGAATGAACGAACGCAAACGCGAAAGAAATAAAGAAGAAGGTAGAGAAGGCGCAAAGTAGAAAATGTCGGGAGCTTCCTATTAGCATATAGACACGGTTGCCTTCCGGCTATGAAGAGAAGTCGGTAGGTAGACACAAAGAGAAAGAGTGAGAGAGAGAGAGAGAGAGAGAGAGAGAGGAGGGGAGGGAGAGGGGAAAGGATTGGTGTTTATTAACGGCGTATCCTTAGACCGATACAACACCTAGTCTATTCACTTTGTTCTCGTTAAAATCCTATAAACTCTCGCACGGTTCTTGACTCTGTGTAAATGTGTTGTAGATCATTGTCTTTAACATTGTCATTGTAAACAAGTGGAATCAATTTATCATAATAATGTTAATTATTTTCAAACTTATAGACATACGTTACGATTATATCTTCGTTAATTTCTATTTGGGGCGATTTTTTTTTTTTTACTTTCTCTTTTTCTTTTCTTTTTTTTTTTTTTTCTTTTCTTTTCTTTTCTGTTAGAAGAATCGTCACCATACCGATCGCCATTTAGTCACGATCTGACGTTACCAGAGTTGTCCACGTTGGTACGCAACGAAAGGAGGCGGAGTTTCTGTTTATCGTCGAACTTCAGGTAAGGAAAGAGAAATAAAAAGAAGAGACAGAGAAAGAGAGAGAGAGAGAGAGAGAGAGAGAGAGAGAGAGGTAGAAAGAGAGAGAGAGAGTGAGAAAGAGTGGGATAGAGGACGTCGTTCGATCGTACGAAATTTTATTCGTCTCCTAGACCAACCTACCGAAACAACCTCGAGGCCCGTCCCCGTATATTTGAAATTTTATTGCTCGCCTTACACGGGTGGTCCCGTGCGGCGGCTTTCTTTCAATTACGAGGCCCCAACGTAGAATCAACGTGTAAATAGCGCCGACGCGAAGTAAACCGGCGAAATCGTAGGACGATAAATTAACTCGACATTAGCATTTAAACGATGGCAAGGAGGAGGCCCGAAGGATCTCGATACCGATGACTACCGATTTGCTGAACGACGCAGTCGCGAAAGAGAGAAAGAGATATTTCAAAACAAAAAAAAAAAAAAGAAAAAAAAACAGAGTGAGAGACATATATATATATATATTTTTTTTTCTCTTCATTCCTCATCAATCGTATCTTCATTCATCGAATCGTAATTAAGTCATATATTTCAAATTAAAAATAGATAAGTAAGCAAGTAATTTACCTAGATCTTATCGTTAATCATAATAAATAATAACGCTTTAAAAATTCATTCATTGCTATGCATTCCTATCATATGCAGCGATGCATCAAACTAAATCTCTTTCCGCGTTTAAAGTTGCGAGCATTAAGAAAGTTACTAGTTGCATGTTCGAGCTCCCGTAACGATATAAAATAGCGGCGGTGGTGGTGGTGGCCGCAGCAGCAGCAGCACCAGCAGCACCAGCAGCATCGTTCGACGTGCTAGCAAAAAAGGAACGAGCAGAGGCAGCCGTCGGGCAACATTGTTATCATAAATTTACAATTTAGTTACGGACGTTTCTGTGAAAATCACTAAAAAGTGAAAGAGAGAGAGAGAAAGAGAGAGAGAGAGGGGAGAATGGGGGAGAGAGAGAGGAAGATCATCGATTTCGAACGGTGATTTCCACGATCGCTTATGACCTAAGTCAATCATTAGTAAGATCACACGCTTTCTTAGCATCATATCTTTTTCCTTGGACGCGTCTTTTATCAAATAAAAATAAGAATAAAAATAAAAATTAAAATTAAAATCAAAATAAATAAATATAAAATAAAAAAAGAAAATAAAAAAATAAAAAAATATATAAAAAAATAAAAAAATGAAAAACACGACGTCTTGCGGGGTATGTGCTATATTATCCTTCCTGCAATAATATTCGAGCGCGTCAGGTTTCTTCCTTTTTTTTTTCTTTTCGTTTAAAGATTCGCGAAGGCGAGACGGCTACGTCACGGACGTCAGTGTAAATAATTCATGGAGCGATGCACGAGGTCTCGTTGCTCGAAAAGAGATCGGAAAGGTAGATCGAACGATTCGTCGGTTATTTTACTTGCCAAAGGTTCTTCTTTTCTTTTATTCTTTCTTACTTCTTCTTTTCTTTTCTTTTTTTCTTTTTTTTTTTCTTTTTCTTTTTCTTTTTCTTTTTCTTTTTCTTCTTTATTTTTCTTCTTTTTTCATTTCCCCTTTCGACTAACAACATCGGAGAATACATACCCAGATTAAAATTCTT
>NC_140816.1:3420000-3422500 GCF_050613455.1 Vespa mandarinia | reverse complement strand
TAGAAGAAGAAGAAGAGGAGGATCCAATCTCGGACGTGCAGCACCGATGTTATAATATTCCGAAGGAATAAGTAAACGATTACCAGAGCGTGCTGCGGTCTTTCGTGAAAGAAGAAGAGGCTCATGCTGAAAGACTCAAACTTTTCTAACGACTTCATTTTAACGCCTCCTTCTTCTCCACCTACTCCACTTCCACCACCTCCTCCTCCTCCTCCTCCTTCTCCTCCTACTCTTTCTTCTTCTTGTTCTCTTCGATAGGTGTTAATGTAAATCATCGCTCATTCGTTTTCCATTTCACTTTGTGTATTTTATTCTTTATCCAATTTTTAATTCAAATTTTATCGAGAACTTCATTGAACGATCTATTTCGTTGTATTCGAGTTTTGACAGTATAATCTTTGGATAAGAGCGTGATATATATATATATCACTGATTAAAAATTTTTGTAATTTTTGTAATACGAGAAAGAGGATTATGATGATGACGATGACGATGACGATGACGATGACGATGACGATGACGATGACGATGACGATGACGATGATGATAATGAGGAAGAAGATGAAGGTAGGTGTTAGTTTTGGAAATTTCGATGTTTAGCACGTGGCATCGATAGAAGACGTCATAGTCCCACCTTTGGCAAATGGAAAACAAAGGATGCGTTTGCACCGATCACGTAACGAGACGGAAAGTATAGCTTCGAGCGCAACTATGAATTATACGGGCCGCGATTATAGGTATTACGCGCATGTAGCGACCGTAAACGGTTGTACGCTGTGCTAGAAAGGTCGCTAAAGAGGACCACGAGTTGTTTTCGTTTCTTCTTCTTCTTCTTCTTCTTCTTCTTCTTCTTCTTCTGTTTTCTTTCCATTTTTTTTTCCTTTTTTTTGTTTCTTTTATTTTCTTTCCTTTTCTATCTTGATAAATTACTTAGCAGACGGATGAATCATCGTCGTCATTAATTCATTCGTTCTCGATCTACGCATCTCGATGTATGCATATACGTTGTTAAAGCGAGAGAGAAAAGAATATGGAGTAGAAGAAGCAAAAGAAAAAAAAAAAAAAAAAAAAGGACAAAAAAAAATGGAAAGGAAGATTCGTTGGATCATTTCTGCGTAAAGTAAATTTTATAAGTACATGTGTGTGTGTGTGTGTGTGTGTGCGCGCGCGTGTGTGTGTGTGTAAAAGTACATGTTTTTCTTCTTGTTTCCTCTTTTTTTCAACGCAGTTCACGTAATTATTGCTGTTCGTTGCGTTAAGATCACGACAAGGTGGCCGAAGCTTTTCAACTTTTTGATAATGGTTAAAGATAAGAGAAGAAGGTAAAGAGAGATAGAAAACGAGAGAGAGAGAGAGAGAGAGAGAGAGAGAGAGAGAGAGAGTCCTGCGAAAATCGTCGAAGCCGACGATTATCACTCGTTCGACGTACGCGAGCCGTATCGCTCGCTTGTCTCGGGCAAATTGGCTCGCGTGTCTTCCGGCCGAAGCTCGTGGAATTTATGGCTTCATCGTGCTTTCTCATCTTATGTCGTTACCCTCGACGTTCTATCTATTCTTCGTTACGTAGAGAAACAAGTGGCCATATTTTTTTTTTCCTTTTTCTTCTTTCTTTTTTCTTTTTCTTTTTCTTTTTCTTTTTTTTTCTCTCGTCAGTGGACATCGAGCCGCCTAAGTATCCACTTATCTATCCACCTACCTATCTACTATCTATTTACCTACTTAAATATCATTTTCATGTTTCTTTTTTTTTTATTTTTTGTATTTTTTTTTTTTTTTTTTTTTATGAATACAACGTAATGCCAATATATAGGAAGAATAATTCTTGTTCGGGGTAGACACTGATGCGTATTATTTGTAACAAGATAACGTACATAGATCAATGAAGTGTTAATCATTGAAAATTGCTCTTTAAAGAGCTCGTAAATAGTCGAGCGTAAAGTGCGTTCGAATGTTAACGCTTCGGATCGCTGCAATTTGCAAAGTGAATGGAGACGTGGGGGGTGGGAGGAGGGAGGAAAGGAGGCGATCGTACTGACGTGATTCGTAAGAAAAGAAAAAGAATTTGCCCCACGAGAAAATATATTAGTTCGTTTCATGGTTCAGAATTAATGAAATATTATTCGATAAGATTTCATCGCGATATCATTGATGATTAAAATTTTTATTATTCATTTTCTTTTTTTTTCTCTCTTTCTTTCTTTTAAACGCCTTTGAAAATGTTCATATGCAATTTATAAAAGTTTCCCTAGTGTAGACGTAGAATAGATGGCAAATTGAATAACCGACGATCTTAATTCGATTTGAAGATCATGTTCATATATGTGGGATCGGTTTATCTGATCGTTTCTATTGAATCAGTCCATTAGTAGTCCATCTAAACCCTTCGGATATTCCTCTCTTTCTCTCTCTCTCTCTCTCTCTCTCTCTCTCTCTCTCTCTTTCTTTCTTTTTTTTTCTATTCGCTAGACACATTTCCTCGTCGCAAATCCACCCTCGACCA
>NC_140816.1:3380000-3415000 GCF_050613455.1 Vespa mandarinia | reverse complement strand
GAAGGACGATTTCTAAGTAGACGTACTTATGTATGTATGTATGTATGTATGTATGTATGTATGTACGTATATATGTATGGTATATATATATGGTATGTATGTATGTATGTATGTATGTATGTATGTATGTATATATGTATGGTATATATATATGGTATGTATGTATGTATGTATGTATGTATGTATGTATGTATGTATGTATGTATGTATGTATGTATGTATGTATATATATATACGTTCGTAAATAAGAAACATAAACGAAAGAGCTTGCCTTAGCCAATTTACGCGAACTGAAATTACTCGACGAATTTTGCAGCTTAAATAGTTATAGGTATGTGGCCCCCTTTCCCTTTCGATAATTGAGGTGCACTTTCTTTAAGAATGGTTATAATTTGTGAAAAAAAAAAAAAGAAAGAACAGAAGAAGGAAGAAAAAAAGAAAGAAATTTCCACGTCTTCGAGGAAGTTACATTGTTTATGTCAGAGAAGGTTAATCGATGTTAAGAATGATTAAGAAATTTGAAAAAAGATGAATTCTCATGAGATTTATTATAGCGAATAATATCTATTATGAATTTTTAATATCTATCTAATGAAATAAAATATGTGTGCTCACGTGCGCATATACATTTACAAATAAGACGGATTAAAATTTCGTTTTGATTAATTTTTCGATTTCGTATCGAAAATCGATACGCGTTAGAACGTATTTTGATTTTCGATGGTAACATTATACAAAATAGAATATACGGTTTCTAGAAACGATCAATCATATCCAAAAATTGGTTTTCCAAGGGTAAACGTTTCAGGAAGAATGGCAGCCATATTGTCACATCGTAGAACATCTGCCAGTTTCATCCTCGAATCTACGAAACGAACTACTACGTATATAAGTCGAATAGAATCCAAAAATCAGTTGTATTCTCGAAAGGAATGATCCTGATACTTACAACATTTTCTCTATTTCTATCGATGAAAATAATTCATTCAGAAGATTTTCATGGTGTGCTCAAGTATTATATATATATATATATATGTATATATGTATGTATGTATGTATGTATGTATGTATATATGTATTATATATCTTTTCCGAGAAAGGGCCATTTTTTATTTGGTGTTTCATTTTACACGGTGATATGTCGTATAAAGTAGCACATTATCGAAAGGAAGAAAATTTATCGTTGATTTATTCACGATAATATATATACGTGTGTGTGTATGAGAGAGAGAGAGAGAGAGAGAGAGAGAGAGAGAGACAGAGAGAGAGAGAAAGAGAATAAAAGACTCTCGTAAAATCGGCGACGATTATAAAACGATTTTCAACGAGCTCGCACGAGTAGGTATACCATAACCGCTTGGAGTTTTGTAACTCGCAATTTACACCGGAGAATCCTGTGGTTTTGATCACACGAGCTTTCCCAACGAGACCACATCGTTTTTCGCACGTTCTGAAGTGGGTAGGTATCATAAACGTTACGAGGAGAGATATTATCATCATATATCTTTCTTTTTCTCTCTCTCTCTCTCTCTCTTTCTCACTCACTCTCTCTCTATTTCTCTATATCTCTCTTTCTTGATATATCGGAAGATTAAAAATTTCGAGAAATAAATAAATTCGTTCGTACAAAGTAAACGTAGCCTACGGGCAAATATGCCGTTTCGTGCGATCTCTCTCAACGATGAAAAAACAGAAGGAAGAAAAAAGAAGGAACACAAAATATGAAGAAGAAGATGAGGAAGAAGAAGAAGAAGAAGAAGAAGAAGAAGAAGAAGAAGAAGAAGAAGAAGAAGAAGAAGAAGAAGAGGAGGAGGAGGAGTAGGAGAATTGCGTGTTTTTTTCGATAGATTGCGGTCGTTTTAAGGAAATAAGGTCCAGCCAGCCGGTCCTCTCTCTTCTAGGATAACCGTCTAGTTCTTCTCCTTTCCCTCAGAAAGAGGACAAATTAGGATGGCATTTTCGTGGGGCATCCGGTGTGCTGCTCCCAGGTAAAGCCTCTTAAAGGTTCGCATAAAAAGGCCTTCTTGCTTCTCTCTCTCTCTCTCTCTCTCTCTCTATATATATATATATATATATATATATATATATATATGTCTCTCTATTTTTCTCTTGGTTCAGTGTGATCCCCTGAAAGGGATTCAAAGATTTTTGCGACAAACTCCCAGTTCGATAGTCACTACCAGTTCGCAGTCCATTGTTGTCCTTGAAAATGTCAACGGTGGCGACCCTTGAGAAAAGACTCTTTTACTACTTTTTACTTTGTCAATCTCCCCCCCTCCTCCCTCCCCCTTCACTTTCGCCCATCTATTCCAACGAGGAATCGGATTATCGGATTACCGATCGTAAAAGTGAAGTGGACCGATGTTGAAAAGGAAAACCGGAAAACGATGTCACTCGAATGTTCTATCGTGAGTTTGACAGGTGTAACTGGCCTGTCGAAGTATTAAATATTAGGTATCATTCGATAGATGATACCTTACGTGTTGATAGAGCAACAGCAGGAGAAAGAGAGAAAGAGAGAGAGATAGAGATAGAAGAATGCTTTTTAACTTTTCAATAAAAGTCGATTTACTCTATATCATAATTGATAGTTGATGGAAGATAAGATCGTTAATAATTTCTTGAATATGATCGAAGTTCTTATACGTATGCAGATACAAAATAAGGAAAGGACAAAGAGGGATATGGAAGTAGAATATGTATGGAAAGCTTTCGTTACGGTAACATATAGATAGATAGATAGATAGATAGAGAGAGACAGAGAGAGAGATATTATGTCAATAAATAAGAAGAGAAGGGTGCCACGACTTTGCTTCGTGAATTAGTGAAAATCATTCGTAGAATAAGAACTCGTCGATCGATGTATATGTATATATATATATATATATATATATATATATATATATATACGAAGGTATTAAGTATTGACATATTATCGATTGAGTTTGAGAAATAACCATTGGTCATGTCGATTCTCTTGAGTGTGGTACGAATAAACGGGTCGTTACGAAATTAAAAAAAAAAAAAAAAAAAAAAAAAGAAGAGAGAAAAGAGAGAAAAGAAAAAGAAAATAAATGAATCGACAGCTCAATTTCAAAAAAGAAAAAAGAAAAAGAAGAAGAAAAAGGAAAAAAAATGAGACTAGCGAATGTAAAGGGAAACAATAACGTACGAATAGGATCGATGAAAAATTCGATAAAAAAAATTTCGAAAGTACGTAAGATCCTTCTTACGACGTGTGAAAGAGAGAGAGAAAGAGATAGTGTATATGTGTGCGTGTGTGTGTGTGTGTGTGTACTATCTTCGCACGTATCTTCCCATTGGATTGGATCGAGAGGAAGTCGGCATCGTGTTTCCTACTCACGCATCCTGTCAAGTGGATCCTCTAGGAGGCACAAAGGAGATCAGACAAATAATTGGCTCCTAGGGTGCACAGGTAGGAAGGAGGGAGGATCCTCTGTCCGTTTCATTTTTGAAAACCTTACGCAAGGACCATTGTCCCGAAGGACACTCGATACATTTAGGAGGAATACTTCGATAGAGAAGGAAATAAAAGGGCAAATCTTTTTCTTTAAGGCTATATAAACAATTTTATAAATTGTTGGGGACATTGTTACTATTTTCGATTTTTAGATAGATCTTTAGATCTTAGATATTATCTAAGATCTCGAAGATATCTTTTTTCCTTGTTCTTTTTTTTTTTTTTGTGGATTAAGCAACGTAATTATCCTTTACGTTAATGATTATAATTAAATTTCTTGATTTAAGGGCGAATAATTATTCCTGCTTTTTTTTTTTCTTTTTGTTTTTTATCATCGTGAGATTTATTTTCAAACTCGATATGAAACTTAAAGAGAAAGAGGGAGAGAGAGAGAGAGAGAGAGAGAGAGAAAGAGAGAGAGAGAGAGAGAGAGAGCGATGGACGAAGTAGAAGGAAAAAAACAGATTTCTGGTTACTTAATAAATATACTCGCCTTTCACTTCGGTGTCTACAGATTTTAATTACTTTTTTAGGTCGACTCGTAAATCATTCCGACGGGAGTGCGCGTTCTTCCTGCCGAGTCATAAAATAAAGAGTTCATGCTAAGACGTAGAGAACAACTTTGAACACGTGTCGTCGAGGTTGGAAAAGGATTCAGTGTGTCATTCGATTCATTTCGAGAAAAGACGGAGAGAATAAGTAGAGAGAGAGAGAGAGAGAGAGAGAGAGAGAGAGAGAGAGAGAGAGAGAGAGAGACAGAGAGAAAAGGAAATGGAAAGAAGTCTTTAAGAATCGCCGCTTCTGTCAAAACAGGTCGGATAATCCGGGATGATCGTGGGGACTTATCTGAAAATCTAGTCGATAATAATGGACCTAAGCTTCTATGTTACTTTTGCTGAAACTTTTTTTTTCTTTTTTTTTTTTTCTTTTTTTTTTTTTTGGAAAAGGAAAAATAAAGAAAGAAGTTCTCCTCCGTGACGATAATCGGATATCGGCATTGACGAAAAATTATAATAGTTAATTAGCTGACATTGAAAGAAATTGATTTCATTTATATTTTTAATTGTATGTAAACGTAGAATGAATACTTCGATCGTGTAAACGTCAAAAATCTTGTTTCGACGTGAATGTAGATAACTAAGATCGTAATCCTAAGATAAGAATATTAAAATGTTATAAGATTAATCGATCAGAGATCTCGTTTAAAAGATGAACGAAAAGAGTCAAAGATGGAAGTTATCTTGTAGATATTAGAAATGGTGCGACACCTCTTTTCAAAATGGCCACTAATTTGTCCCACCGACAAGATCTTTTATCGATACTTCGTGTAAGGGTACCGTCGAAAGGCGACGGGTAGCAATGATTGATCCTAAAAATCGATCTCTCTTTTCTACCTGCTCAACTAGAGGATTAAGATCCCTATCGGAAAGAAGATAAAACGATCTATCGATCTAAAGTAGAAGGCATATCGGGGATAACTCTTCTTTTTTTTTTCTTTTTTTTCTTTTTCCTAGAAATCTATCGTACCCATTTCGATGATCCATTAATGTTAGATAAACTTACGAATAAAAAAAGAAAAAGAAAAAGAAACAAAAATGGGAAGGTAAACGATGGACGAGTCATTTAATAAATTACAAATAATAATCAAATGGGAATAGTTGTAAAGTACGTAAACTACGTTCTCTGGATAAATTCTTAATCCTAATCTAATAAATTATCTAATAAAGACGTGAGGAATGTTTTATTAATAAGAGAAAGAAGGAAAGAAAGAAAGAAAGAAAGAAAAAAAGAAAGACAAAAAACCGATCGGCCTGAGACTCACCACATGTCCATGAGCGGGTGACTTGGCGATGGATTGCAGCTGCGGATAAAGTTGACCAGCCGCGGCTGGTGTCATGTCGGTCAGCATGTCGTTTAGGTCCTTCGACACTTGGACCGAATGTTCAAGCGACTCGTTATTTTTCACCAGGGCGTTGCGTCTTTTTCCTCCCTCCCTCCCTCTCCCTCTCTCTCTTTCTCTCTCTCTCTCTCTCTCTCTCCTATCTATCTATCTATCTAACTCTTTCTTTCTTTCTCTCGCTCTCTCCCTCTCTCTCTCTCTCTCTCTCTCTCTCTCTCTCTCTCTCTCTCTCTCTCTCTCTCTCTCTCTCTCTCTCTCTATCTATCTATCTCTTTTTCTCTTTTTTTTTCTTTAGCAAGGCAAAAAAAAAAACGTCGTCTTGTCCTTTCGTCGCGTTCGTTATTTTTTTTTTCCTTTTTCTTTCTTTTTCTTTTTCTTTTTTTCTTTCTCGCGAAACGTCAAAACACCAGCACACGAAAATCACGGCCGACGACGACGACAACGACGACAACGACGAGGACGATGATGATGATGATGATGATGACGACGACGATAAAAACTACGACGAAGACGAAAACGAAGGAACAACGACGGCAAAAGATTGCCGTACGATAACGTGAACGAACGGTACCTCCCGAAGACTCCGTGTGTGAATCGGCACGGGCTGAAGGAGCTGAGTGTTGCGTGTACCGTCGGAAAAAAAGCTTAACTCGAGCTGGTTGAAGGAACCGGTTAACGTGGTTCCCGCTCTTCGCCCCGTGACAGACTGCCGGCCAACCGATCGGCTTTCCCCGATCACGGCCGGGGGAATGGTGCACGTAGACGGAGGAGGTGTAATAGAGTAGGTTGGAGAAGCCGGCTTTGGAGATGCCCCGGGCGAGGACGCAGTGGGCGTTCCAACGGAACTAGAACCCGGCCAAATGGGCGGTACCTGAACCTTGTTGGGTCCACGCCTACGTGCGTGTACAAGCTCCGCCTTATTATACAGCATTACCTTACCATTCCCAACTCTACCCGATATCCCTACCAGTGAACTTTATCGAACCCCCATCCCCCCCACTTGGTAACATCGTCCAACCTCTTTCCATCTCCCTTGCGCATTCTCATCCGATCCCACTCTTCTTTTTCCCTCTTGCACGAACGAGAGTCGACTTATTCGTCAAAATGCGCGCGCATCACCCTGAGTCGTCACTGCCGCCGCCGTCGCCGTCGTTGTCGTCGTCGTCGTCGTCGTTGTTCTTCGTTCTCTTTGGAAAGGGAAGGGGCACGCGCGACGAACACTCGACTTGCTTTGCTTGCTTGCTTGCTTACTTGCTTGCTTGCTCGTTCGTTCTCTTACTAACTCTGTATATATTTCTCTCTGTCTCCTTTTTTTCTCCTTGTCCTTCTCGTATTCGCTGTTTCAGTCACTACTGCGTTCGTCCCGCTTGTTCGATCGACTCCTCTCCTTCGTCATCGTTCCTTACTTCGCGGATCGAGCCACTCTACGTGACCCGGAGCCCTCCTATCGGCGTTCACCCATGGTAACGGTATGCCTGTCATTGTTATTTAAATATCGACGCACCAAACCACGTCCCGTTATTATTTCTCGACGATGGGAATGCCCTGAGTAGTAGTACTAGTAGTAATAGTAGTAGTAATAGTAATAGTAATAGTAGTAGGTAGATAGGTAGATAGATATTTACGTACGACACGTTAAACTTTTCCTTTGATATTTTAATGGAATTTTAACCTGTATATAAAGTTAATGTACCATTTTGTAAGGTATAATAATAATAATAATAATAATAATAATAATAATAATAATAATAATAATAATAATAATAATAATAATGATGATGATGATGACGAAATATCCTGCTCGGTATGGAAAACTATTAGAATCTTGGATATCATAATGCCGCCGCTGGTACAGCCGCCGTCTTCTCGAACGATCCGCGTAAAATTTGCCCGAGAGAATCGCCGGTATATATCGTCTCGTCTCGCGCCTAATGCGATTTTAATCGCAGAGTTTGAATTTCAAATGCTTATCGACTACGTCTTATAAAGCGGAACGCTCTCAGTAAAATATACGACGAAGAAGGAACCAATTATCATTCTTCTAGTCAGTGGCGTCTTCCCCGTTGACTTTTTTATATTTAATGTCGATCGTGTATGTATGTTTGATCGATTATAGCGATTATCAGAAAGTCATTATGTTTCATTGAAAATAGATAGAATTAGAAACATTAGAATTGCAATGGTAATGGAAAGAGATTGAAAGAAGAAAAAATTCAAAGGGAAGAAAATCAAGAAGTACGAAGAACGGCCACGACTTCTTTTTACCTTATTATTTTATTTATTTATTTCTTTTATTATTATTATTATTATTATTATTATTATTATTATTATTATTATTATTATTATTATTATTATTATTATTATTATTATTATTATTATTATTATTATTATTATTTCTTTTTTTTTTTTGAAGTGGAATAAGGGATGAACGAATGAAACGAAAAAAAAAATGAAAGAAAAAAAAGAAGAAAAAAATTAGGCAAGGCATATCATGCTAATTCGATTCGAATTAGAATTAGAGGCGAGAATAAATAGAAGATAAGGGTCTACGCCAGTGATCCGGTCGCGACTTGGACGAACGCGTCAGGCTCGCATTAGGACCTAATTTTCCATAATGGAAGAAGACTGCGGCGCCACTGCGGCGGGACGAGCATCTAATCGCGGTCCATTCATAACCACGCTCTTCGTGCTTCTTCGTCTCACAATAACGTAAGGAGTAAGCACAAGGACTATATGTCGCGGTCGAGATTTCTACGGACAATTTTCGCATTAATATCTTGCCAATGGCGATCGTCATCAATTTCTTAATGTTCGACCATAGTAAGTTGGTGATAAGTAAGTAAGTAAGTAAGTAAATAAAATAGGTATTACGTCAACTAGTTCACGTCTAGTTGCAATCGAGCAAAAAGAAATAAAAAAAAAAAAAAAAGGGTATAATAAAACGAGCGACGATATATTATTGACGATATACATATATCGTAGTAAACCATTTTAACGATCGAAAGAAATTTCGAAGAGGTTAACGTGATTCCGTAATTATTCTCTCCTTACTTCTCCCCATATCTCTATCTCTATCTTTCTCTCCCATCTTATTACTCACCTTCCATTCTCGATGCGTGAGAAATCGAAAACATAATTTTCGATGATAAAACACGGCACCTCGGAATGAGCCGATTTCCGTTCGAATCTCACGCGACGGTACAATACAGGAAGAAAGGGCAATCTCGAAAAGAGAAAAAAAATTATTTCGCGGAACGAGGGCGATCGGGTTTTCTTCTCTCTCTCTCTCTCTCTCTTTTTTTTTATTTTTTCTCTCTCTTTCTCTTTCTCTCTCTAAGCACGTAGTTTCAAGGAGGCGATGATGCGTAGATCGCGTGCTATCGTACCACAAAAGGTGCGATCCACCCTTAAAGTAGGACAGGGCGATAGGAAAAGTGTGATAGTGTGCGATCGTGTCAATCTGTGGTAGTAACCCGGAACAAGGGATGTTTTACAACGAGAGGCACGAATCGAACGCGCGCCGCCTTTTAACGTCGACTACCAAAGCCGATGCTCGTTGGACCGTGCGAAGCAAACGCTTACGTAATATCCGCGAGGGTGGCTTTTGTCGAACGTCGAAAGCGCGCGCCTAGCAGCGCGATATCACGGAAAATCGCATTCAATGAACCTTCACTGCTTTTGCAATCCATTCTCATGGGAATGCTTGTATATCTATGTACGTATATATGTATGGTATATATGTATGGTATGTATGTATGTATGTATGTATGTATGTATGCGTGTGTATGTTTGTGTGAGTGTCTGGAAAACGAAGTGAACGTTGAAGAAGGATAATGTGCATTCTTCGAGGGGTAAGGGTGAAAAAAAGAGGAGAAGGAAGAAAGAGAAAGAAAGGAAGAAAAAAATAAAAGATCTCCTTTCTCCCGATGATCATCTTGAAATTGCAATGTTAAGAATATTTACGTAAGAATAATGACGAATGTTAGAGCTCTAAAAGATTGTAAAAACTAGTCGTTAAAAACACGGTTATATCTATCTGAAAGGATAATAACGGCGTTTGGCACTAATTGCCATGTGTACTTTTCATGGAAATTATTACCGGTGGATAGAAAGAGAGAGCGCTTGGTCTTTTATAGTTGTTGATATTAAATGATAGAAAGAGAGAGAGAGAGAGAGAAAGAGAAAGAAAATTTATATAGTTAGATATTTATCTTACTATAGTTTTAGCATTAGATATATCTAATCGTACTTATATAAATGAAAGTATATATTCTAAAGGTAAAATTACTTCTATTAAAAGCTTAGATGTATTAAAGAAGAATTCAACGACTTCCGTGATTCCGATCGATTCGATATCGGACGTTCGAAAGCCGATGAATCGGCGATCGTTACTCGAGTGCAGGGTTGAAAGGGAAAATGGGACCGGGGGACCCCTTCACGGGGGCGGTTAATGACAGGGCGGCCTTGTGGAGCGAAAATGGCCCGCGTCGAGACTTGAGTGGAAAAGAGAGAGAAAGAAAGAAAGAGATAAAGAGAGGAAGAGAGAGAGATAGAGAGAGAGAAAGAGGAAGAGAGGAAGAGAGAGAGAGAGAGATAGAAAGAGAAAGAGAGAGCCTCTTTATACAGCCATGTGGCCATCGGGAGTTGCTGATGGACTAATAATTACCTCGGGAAGAAGCATCGTATAAAGCCGAAGCCAAGACCATCCGAAAATGAAGATTCACCTTCAGCAGCTTGTAGATGAACAGTGAACTTGTTCGCGTTCCTACCAAGTAGATATACCTAACAATGTGTACGCATACATGTAAGTACCCACCTTGAGAGAACCCTTAATCACTACTCGATCCGTTAACTTCGATCGATCATCGATCTCTCTCGTACCTTTTATTATTCTTTTTTTTTTTCTTTTTATTTTTCTTTCTTTTTTTCTTTTTTTCTTTTCCTTTTTCTTCCTTTCGTTTCTTTCGAATAATACGTGGCGTCAACGAATGTCAGGAAAAGGAGGAAGAGAAAAATAAATAAATTAATTAAATAAAAAAGATAGAGAGAGAGAGAAAGAGGGAGAGAGAGAGAGAGAGAGAGAGACAAAAGATACCATTTCGTTTGTTAATATGAATTACGTGATATTTCGTGCCCGTAAAATCCATTAAATCGGTGCATCGATTCATACGGAATCATCGATTGTTAAAAACACGCCACAAACATTATTGTGTCAGCTCTGTCACAAAGTTCCATAAATCAAACGCTTGCATACGGTTTGTCCACAATAGATAGAAAGAAAGAGAGAGAAAGCAAACTTCAACAAATGCATATAAGTATACCTACATATACAGGTATTCTTTGAAGAAAGCCGAGCACACCTGTTTAATTTATGGCACGCAACTTTCGATGCGACCTTAAAGCTTCTCTCATGCTCTTCTTTTTTTCTTCTTTCTTTTTTCTTTTCTCTCTCTCTTTCTCTTTCTCTCTCTTTCTCTCTCTCTCTCTCTCTCTCTCTCTCTCTCTCTCTCTCTCTCTCTCTCTCTCTCTCTCTCTTACTCTCTCATCCGTGATTATCGACGATGTTCGAAGACTTAAAAGTTTTCTCTTGTAAAAGATATAACGGTGGTATCCTATAATCTTCTTCCGTTGTTTTTCTTTTTGTATTTCTTTTTTTCTTTTATTATTATTATTATTATTATTATTATTATTATTATTATTATTATTGTTATTATTATTATTATTATTATTATTATTATTATTATTATTATTATTATTTTTATCCTTCCTCTTTCCTTATTCTAATCGATCAATTCCTAAATTGTGAGCCAGCTAATTGTACACCTCTTGGAGTTGAGAAAAAAAAAAAAAAAGAAAAAGAAAAAAGAAAAATAAATAAAGAAAGAAAAAAAATGGCCTTCCCCGTATGAAACTATTCATACTAGTCATTAAATACTAAGAGACGACATATCGAGCATATGGATTATACAACAAGTTTAACAAGAATTTCGCATGTAATTTGAGAAAGCGATAATGATATTTCTAAGAGTATATCGCGAGATATTATTTTTATACGGTTTAAGATATCTAATCGATCTTACTGTCCTATCGAAGCAGATATTTATTAAAAGCTAACGTTTCACGAGAAAATATCTGAGGAAGAAAGAAGAAAAAAGAAAAAAAAAAAAAAAGAAAAAGGCAAAAGGAAGAGAAAAATGTAAGAAAGGAAGCTCTGAGACTGAGATTTAATGGCTCGCGTACATAGGAGAAACGAACGCTATCTGTGGATGGTGGTTCATGTTTTTGCTCATGTTTCTCGTTTGCTCTTTAAAACCTGGTATATATTACTTGTACCACCACCCTCGTCGTATCCCTTCAATACAACCATACAACTCTTCTTCCCGTACAACCGATATCCCTGAGACGTCTCTTATCCTCTTAGATTTATGGAGTGTTTCTAATGCAAAAGATAGTCACGATCCTTCAAGCTCGTCGTCGTTGACGTCCACGCACTCGCAAATCGAAAACTCTTTATAAATCCTCACGAGCCTTAGTTAATGACACTGATCGTTTTAAGAACAAGTCCCGAGGACGTTTACTTTTATTAAAGGATTACTTCTCTCTCTTTCTCTCTCTCTCTCTCTCTCTCTCTCATAGTTTTTCTTTCTTTTTTATTTCTTTTTATTTTTTTGATAAACTTCAAAAAATGATCTCGACGATTCTCGGAGAAAAATCGAATATCAAGAATGAATTATTTAAGAAGAAAGCGTGAAAAATTAATGATAAAGGTGGAAACAATTAGTCCGGTGAAGGACCCCTGACAAATTCACGCGCATGTTCCTTGGAAGTTGAGATTGCAAAATGACGTGCAAACTGAGGGACGCCCTCGTCCGCCTCCTGGCAATACGGTAATCACTATAATTACGTATCGAGCCCTTATATTAATATCCCCTAGCCACATCTCTCTCTCTCTCTCTCTCTCTCTCTCTCTCTTTCTCTCTCTTTCTCTCTCTTTCTTCCGCTACTGCTTTCATTTCATCTCTCTCTTTTTCTCTCTCTTTTTCTTTCTTTCTTTTTTTTTCTTTTCTCTTTCTCTCTCCTTCGCATATCTTCGAGATCACAAAACTGACATTTTTCCAATCTTTCACAGTATGTCAATTCTAATTTTAAATTGCTAAGAAAAGAACTAACTGTCTTCTGATAATGAACGATACGAAAATATATCAAATTTTTTATTGAACGTTATCTCTAGGTATTAACTTAGTAACTAGGTATTAACTAACGAGATTTAAACTCGCCTTTAAAAACTTAAGTAACTTATATCCTACGTGTTTAAAGCACATGCGTAGGCAATAACTACGTCATTGAATCTCGGTTAGTCGGTGCACTTATAACTGTTTGGCGTTTAACCTCCTACGTATATCGATTTCTCTTTGTCTGTTCTTTTCTTTTTATTTTTTTTTTATTTTTTTTTATCTTTTTTTTTTGTTTTCATTTTTTTTTTTTCCTTTTTTCATTTCAATACGACGACGTGGCTCGTTTAACGACTAATGTACTCGCTGATGGACTATCTTATCATATTATCACTCCTCTTTTCTGACTAATACTCGAATATTGTAATAAATCAACGACAAGAGAAGCTGCAATTGACGATAAAAAAAAAGGAAAAAAGAAGAAAAAATAGAAGAAGAGAAAAATTATCAACGTCAAAAAAAAAAGAAAAAAAAAAAAGGAAAATTATCGAACGGAGAAAGAAAATAATTGTATAACTATATATTATATTTGATTTATCGAATAATCGACGATATATCCTCGAATCCCTTCAAAATTTCCTTATATTTTTCCCCGACACTGTTGCTCCCGATACTGTTATCAAATCGAATTGGAAGATTCCGATTGACAATCGGATAAATCGGATAAATCGGATTACGCACGACAGCCGGTCGAATTGGCAGTGCGTTTAGGAGAATCATTGCTACGTAAAGGCATCGTATTGGTCGCTTTAGACGTCGGGAGATGAACAATTAACGAAGGGACGTACCCGAACCGCCCAGGACGTCGAAGCCGAAGGGCGCCGATCTGTTCGATAAAGATCTGTCAAATATTGGGCAGTAACTTGCCTTCCGTAAACTTTAGATCGTGGCCTTTGAAATTTCCCGCGAAAGAAAAAAGAGGAATCATTCGTATGATTATTATTATTATTGTTATTATTATTGTTATTATTATTGTTATTATTATTGTTATTATTATTATGATTATGATTATTATTATTATTATTATTATTATTATTATTATTATTATTATTATTATTATTATTATATTATTATTATTATTATTATTATTATTATTATTGAATGATAGATCGTTTTTTTTATTTCTTTCTTTTTTTAAGGAAACGTTTTTTCTTTTTTTTTCTTTTTTTCTCTTAGATATAACATCTTCGAAAAGGAAAAAAAGAAAAGAAATTATCTGAGTGAATAATTTCTATCGCAATTCGCATGCATTTATAAAAAAAAAACAAAAAAAAACTTTTACCACAAAACAAATAATTATCAAATAGATAATAATTACATCGAAGTGTAAAAACTTCGACTTACTTCGCATTACCTCTAAATATTCCGTATCAGTCGAGGAAACGTGATTCTGTTGGGAAGTCGTCGGCACCATAGCCATAACGTTCTGCGGATGAGCCGGATGCGGATATTGGTAAGCGCAATTCATATCGGATGTTTCAAATCCAATGAACTGCACTTGAACTTCTACTTGTAATCTCGTAATAGTTCCTTTTATTCGATCGTTCCCGACGAACGAATGTTTTTCTTCCGAAAACAGCGCCACTTTATCTCACAAAATGTTTGTCTGTTTTTTTTCTTTTCTTTTTCTTTTTTTCTAATTTAAGTTTTCTTTCTCTTTTCTCCCTTTTTCTTGTTTTCTTTTCTTAATGTTCTTTCTTTCCTTTTTTTTTTTTTTTTTTCTTCTTTTGTTTAAATCCAAAAGCAACGTCAGACGACACCTCGATAAAACGATGATAATTAATGTCTACACGTCTACGTCATCATTGTTTCGGACACATAGTCGTTAGATTCGTATGATAAATTTTTTCGAACGAAGTCCACGATCCTTAATACGATCTAGATACTATCCGTTTGGATCTATTTACGTCTTGATCTATACTCTCATCGTCGATCGAGTAAACGAGATAATAATACTTGGTAGTATTAAGTACACGGAAGGTAGGAGGTAACAATTAGCGAAGGTACGGCGAATATGTGCGGTCTGCGAGGACCAACAATTATAACTGAGCTTTTTCGTCCCCCACGCGAAGCCAAGAGAGAAGAGGAGCCGCCGACAGGAGGACGGAGGGCGGATCTTTCGCTCTTTCTCTCTCTTTCTCTCTCTTTCTTTAGCTCTCTCTTTCTCTCTCTCTCTCTCTCCTTTTCTCTCTTTCTCCTTTTATCTTTCTCTTTCTTTCCTGTTCAGTCCGACACGCACGACCGAGTACTTCTGTGTGCGTGCGAAAGAGAGTGCGTGAGTGGCCAGGGTCGTCCTGAAGGAACATCGAGGAACGCGTTACCACCGTCGAAGGTGTTGGCTGGTGGGGAAGCCCGCCCTCGCACCCCCTCCTCATCCTCCATCTCCTTCTTCTCCTTCTTCTCCTCTTTTCGAAGTATCCACCTCGCGATTGTCTAATCCGCGTGCCAACCCTAACGAACTCCTCTCTCTCTCTCTCTCTCTCTTTCTCTCTCTCTCTCTCACTCTTTCTCCCTCTCTCTCTCTCTCTCTCTCTCTCTCTCTCTCTCTCTCTCTCTCTCTCTCTCTCTCTCTCTCTCTCTCTCTCTCTCTCTCTCTTTCTATCCCTTCCTACTTGAAGAACTCTAAGGCTTCTCGTGCTCCCTCCATCGCTACACCGACTGCACTTTCGACCAATTAAAACGCGCTGCCGGTCACGTGGCTCGACCCCGCGAACACCGATACTCATCGTCTTCTTGCCTTTCTTCTTACCGTCCTTGTTCCTCCTAAACCTTTTTATTCTCTTTTATTCTTTACTTTGCTGCTTCTTATTCTTATTCTTCTTCTTCTTCTTTCTTTTTCTTCTTGTACTTTTTCTACTTCTATTTCTACTTTTACTTCTTCTTCTTTTTCTTCTTTTCTTTCCCCGACAATGCCGCAAAAGGTCTCCGCGCGTATTGTGCATTAGCGTGGGAGACAAGGATAATAATCCGTAAGGGACACACGTTCACTGATGAAAATCTCTTTTCGCGGGAGAATTTCAATTAGCAACTTATCCATTGGCAACGAACTCATTTGACGGAGTTAATAACTTTTTGAACTAATTCTGTTACATTGAAAGTTTATAACCTGTTTCGATTATCGGCGTGACTTTATGGTAGACACTTATTGAATTCAGATCTGATCGATCGGATAATGTAACGTAATCATTGGTCTACTCTGTCAATTCTTTACTCTTTTATTCGTGAGTTTCTTTTTTTTTTCTTTCTTTCTTTCATTCTTTCTTTCTTTTTTCCTCCTATCGGCCGATAAATCTTGACCGGTTGATCAACCACATAAAGGCGACATGATTATCACTGTACCGGTAATTAAAGTCATTAACGTCGTACGATACTGCACGTTTAAGTAATAATTTAGAAAGGTGTGTACTTACTTTTCTCTCTCATTCTCTCTCTCTCTCTTTCTCTTTTATAAGACGGCATAAATTCAGTGTTACGATGCAATTTTCTCGACGCACCACGTGGCGAGACTGCCGCTGCTCCGGAATACCTTACTCGTACCTCCTTTCTCGGTGTTTCGACCAATTAAAACTCTCCGCGGTCACGTGACCGCGAGCTCAAGTCACGTGACGCGATGGCAGCAACCATCGGCGAAAAAACAATACGATCTTCTCCGAGCTTCCTCCGAATCTTCTTCGTTCTTCTTTCGAGTATATATATATATATATATATTGCTCCCTTTTTCTTTCTTTTTTATTCTTTTTTTTCTCTTTTCTTTCTTTCAATATTATTCTCACTCGCTTTGTCCTATTGATTTTTTACTTCTTTAAGGAATTTCTATCTCGTCTCGACATATTGACGAAAAAGAGAGAAAGAGAGAGAGAGAGAGAGAGAGAGAGGGAGGGAGAAATAAAAAGAAGAGATAGTAGTTAATCCGATTGATATTAAATAATATAATCCCATAAACGAACGATTAATAATTGAATATCTTACGATTTCGATCTTTCCTCGATCTCTTCGCGTATCTTCTGACGTAAGAACGTTTTATTATAATGTGACATTTAAACGGGGATTGCCGGAGGTCGTTGTTGCTTTCTATTTCCACATCTCACGAGGTATTCATAAGGCAGCTGCAAAACTGTTAAAGCGTTTACGTTATCGTTTGAGATAGAATAATTATATTTTTTTAATATACCAAAGAATTTTTCAACGACGCTCTAACGAATTTTTCGATTTACTTTTTGAATAAGTATCTTGTCAGAAGTGTATATATCTCATCTCATCGAATTGTTCGAAATGAAAGCGCGTTTGCGTTTCTCTCGTGTCCTACGTAATAGGTATTATTGGTGTGCCGTTGAATATTCATCGGTCGTATTTACTTTAATGAAAGATTTTTAGTTTGACTGAGAGAGAACAGCACGCTCTTATACCATGACAGTTTACGTCGTAGTTGACGACGTGCACACACATAACTCGATTTCCCCTTCCCGATCTCACCTCACCCTCTCGTATCCCTTCTACTCTCTCATCTTCACTCATCCCCTCTATCTTGGTCTCCTCTCATGGCTCGTTACTCTCGCGAATGAAAAGCTGTTGCTCGTTCTTCGGTTTTAACGATCGCGTCTCGGCTTCCATTTCGTTGGAGCTTCCACGGTTCATTACGAAACGGTATTTCATGGGTTTTAGCATGAAAATGGTTTCTCGTTAGCTTGCTTCACCGATAAAATCCGTCCGATTGCCCATAGCTGACCATAACAAGTACCTTCTTTCAGATTTTATATATATATATATATATATATATATATATATGTATATATATTGCATATCTTTTTATGAATCTACAGAATGTAGATAGATAAAAGAGCGTGATCCTTTCCCCACTCCCAAATCCTATCTTATTCCACCAAAGGATAGAAGAAACTTAACGGACGAGATTTGTCTCGTGAACAATGATAATACGATCCGATCAAATTAGATTATTGAAAAGCATCGAACAGACAGATGGATAAATGATGGATTTCATATCGAAAGGATTTGTAATACGAAGTTGATAAGTGGGAAGAAAAAGAGAGAAAGAAAAGAAAAAGAGATAAAGAAGAAGAAAAAAAGAAAGGAATGAGAGAAGAGAAAAAGGAATGTAGGAGAAAGAGCACCGATATGATCCATCCGATCCAACTTATTCGTTTCTTCTACTTTTAAGATTTGATATTTTCCGTATAAATCATTCGAATCGTTTGACGATCGGCAAAAAAAAGAAACGAGAGGAAAAAAATCGTCGTTTTAAGAAGAGAGAAAGAGAGAGAGAGAGAGAGATAGAGAGAGAGAGAGAGAGAGAGAAGAGTCTTGGGTGAATCGCTTGATCGCCAATGAATGGACTCGTATTATCCTCGCAATGGGGAAGAGTATAATACTGCGTAGAGTGCTTCTTCGTTCGTTCTTCTCCCTTTCCTGCGCAACTCTTCTCTCCTTCATCGTCCTGTAATACGATACAGTGGGAACGGCGTGTGATCTCCATTGAGCGGTAAGAATGTTAAGAAAAGGACTCAAAGGATTGTGTCCCGATGGCGCCCGCCGTCGTGGGTGAACGCGCCGACAAAGTTCCGTCCTTCAGCGAAAGAGCATCAAAGTAAGCCAAATGAGAGAGAAAGAGAGAGAGAGAGAGAGAGAGAGAGAGAGAGAGAGAGAGAGAGAGAGAGAGAGAGAGAAAGAGAACTCTGAGACATCAAGGATACCGAATGCCGACGACGATACTATACTTCTTTTTTTTTTTTTTCGCTTTTTTTTTCCCTCCCTGTTTCTTTCGAAAACGAGCCGAATAAAACGACACGATTATTTTCTAATACCTAAGATATTATTTCTTGTTCCTTTTTTTTTTCTTATCTCCCCTCTTTTTTTTTTTTTTTTTTTTTTTTTTTTTTGAAAATCGATCGATCCGATATAAAATCGACAGACCAATTCCTCGACAATACCCCTCGTAAATTCGTGCTCTTTTCTTTTCGTTCTATTCCTTTTTTTTTTTTTTTTTTTTTCTTTTTTCCTCTTTTCTCTCATAACAAGCGTGCTAGTTAAACGACGACGTGAATAATATCCATCGACTTATTAACGTTACGTTAATTGATCGATGAACACACTTTATCTATTTTTATCTAACTATCTATCTTGTACACTTTTCGAAATTAACCTTTTCCACTTAGGTAGGTCGATTAGCGTGTACCGACATCCGGCCAGGTGGCGCCAATGAGTTTTTCCAAAAACGGAGCAAACGTCGATCGTGTTAGGGGATGATAAATGGTCGAGCGCCAGGGAGAAAAAAGGAGAAAAAAGGAGAAAAAAGGCGAACAACTTTTCGTTATAGGTAGATACAGATAATACACGGTAGAAAGAGATAGAGAAAAGGACAAGGAGGGAGATGGGAATGCTCGATGAAAAATCATGTCTGACCAGAATTCCATGGAGCTTTCTTCCTCTACAAGAGTGGAAGTATATGAAGCTGCCAGACGAAAGGACGAAGGAAGGAAAGAAGGAAGAAACGAACGATCGTTTCTTTCGAGCATGGATGGACGGACGTGCGCTCTGTTATTATATCCTACTCACTCTCTCTCTCTCTCTCTCTCTCTCTCTCTCTCTCTCTCTCTCTCTCTCTCTTTCTCTGTCTTTTCTCTCTCTCTCTATCTTTTCTTTCTTTCTCTCCCTTTCTCTTTCTCTATTTTCTCTTTCTCTCTCTCTCTCTCTTTCTCTCTCTGTCTGTCTGTCTTTCTCTTTCGAAATGTCTCGAGAAGCATCGGTAAAAGGGAAAGGAAGAGAGAAAAAGAGTGGAGAGAAGCAGACAACGTTACCGACGAGAGAAAGAATAATAGCCTCCTTCTACTTTGACCACGGTCTACAATTAAAAGTCGCGCGCGCCTTTTCAAGGGCGTGTAGGGTTCGTTCGTTGCGCCAACTAATCGACTGGAGCATCCTACGGAACGATTCTGGTGTACCTACCTACGAGATTCGAAAGAGTATATTCCATTTGGTTATTGGAATGGAACCCGTCGTTGAAAATTCCGCTATGTTACTTGTAGGGAGACTAGGGATTTTATTCCTTTACTATCCGGAAGGAGGAAACATTCGTTTCGGTTCAGGACGATCGGGGAGATAAGGAAGGGAAGGGAAGGGAAGAAATAAACGGAAAAAGAAAAGAGAAGAAAAAACTAAAAAAGAAGAAGTAAAAAAAAAGGAAAGAGAGAGAGAGAGAGAGAAAGAAATAGCACCGGGAGAATACGACGAAGGTCGTGGAGAGAAGAGATCCGGCAAATGGCGGGAGAATGGGGAACGTCGTTGAACCTAAAGTACCATTTAAATGCTCGAGTTATAAATAACGAGCACGGCGTGCTCTGAATCACGCGAAATAAATTCTCCTCTTGGGATTCTTTAAATAATGCGAAAGACCCGCCGGACGTGTTTCGTCCGTTGCAAAAAGGACGAAGGAAGGAAGGAAGGAAGGAAGAAAGGAAGGAAGGAAGGAAGGAAGGAAGGACGGAAGGAAAGGAAAGAAATGAAAAGAAAAAAGAAATAAAAAAGAAAAGAAAGAAAAAGAAAAGAAGAAGAAAATAAAAGAAAGAAGATCTCGACAATCGTAAAAGCTGTGCGATCTCGAGGGAGGGAAAGAGAGAAAGAGAGTGAGAGAAAGAGAGAGAGAGCCACCCTTACGCGATATCCGAAGACAGTGGTCTGGTAAAAAAAAAGAAATGAAGACCATCGCTTTCTGTCAGACATAATAATACGAATCAACGGGGAACAGTTGGATGGTTGTTCTGCCGACGTTACTGGGTGTTGGTGTTAGTGGTATTAGTGTTAGTGATTGTGGCGATGGTGGTGGCGTCCGAATGGCAAAGAGATTTAAAGAAGGAAGAAGATAGAAGAGGAGGACAACGGGCCCTGAACACAACAACGGTGGCAGTTGCCGCGGTGATTTCGTCCCGCATTATGGGTTACGCGGGCGAGGTAATCACGATGATTCCAAGTCGGAGGTGGGTCATCATCTCGTCACCGCGTCACCCGCGGCCAGAAAGCTCCTGCACGCATACGACCTTAAACCCCCGCTCTGCCTCCCCCCTCCACCCATCCACCCTATCTTGATAGGCGCTCTCATTTTTTACGGTTTCTCCTTATAGGATATTTTTCTAAGGTATTTAATAACGTTCGTGGCAATAATATGTCCATGACAATGACAACGACGGTGACAACAAGCTCGAAAATAACAAGGAGTAGATAATATCAAGTTGATCATGCACGGAAAGTGTATACTTTATGGACTTATCAATCATTTGGTAGCCTCATGCGGCTTCCAATGGTCTATGTTTCTTAACCGATGTGCAGCCTGTTATTAGCGACGATTAAAAGATTCCGCGGCGGGCAGAGTCGAGTTGCCGTTTCCTCGATTCGTTTCCATTGACGTGGATTTATAGGTTCCACCTCGATGGAGGTGGATCTACGAACGCCCCCTCACTATCTCTCTCTCTCTCTCTCTTTCTCTCTCTTTCTCTCTCTTTCTCTCTCTCGATTTTCTTTCTTTCTCTCTTTATCTTTCTTCTCTTCGCATTGCGGAAATTGTAGACGATCGACGGAAGTGCGTATACCTTCGATCCTTATAAAGTAACACCGATAATATCTTGTATGAATATTTTTGTGAAATAAAAGGATTTAACGATCGGACTATGATCGATGTCAATTATTCGATTGATTATCTGAGAGTTATAACAAAATGGCGAGCAAAATTTAAAAAAAGAAAGAGAGAGAGAGAGAGAGAGAGAGAGAGAGAGAGAAAGAAGGCAGGTATATATCGTGCAAAGTTATCCGAATGAAATATTACGTGGGTGTGAAATAAAATGGCGGTCTCCTAACGAGCACCGCGTACGCGTTTAATACGATGCAATGCCGCGCTCCGTAACAAGATCCGAGCTAAAATTAAAATGCACCCCGTGGTCGCCGTATTTGCGTGCGATTTTACGACAACACAAGGGACCACCTTCTCGACGGCATTCATTCTCCCTTTTTTTTCCTTCTATTTTTTTTTCTTTTTTGTTTTTTTTTCTCTCTAAGATAATCGATGCCACAAATTCTCGTTTATCGCGACGTTCCTTACACCTATATATAAGTGTATGTATATATATATATATATGTGTGTGTGCGTGTGTGTGTGTACTTGATTTTTATGAGAAACATATAATTTAGAAGAAAATGTTTTTCACGTTTTTATCCGTTCTTCGATATATTCTTTCTCTCTCTCTCTCTCTCTCTCTCTCTCTCTCTCTCTCTCTCTCTTTCACATTCACACACGCATACACACACACATACACATATATACCTATTTACACGATCTATCGTAATAACACACTTCGTTTTTTTATTCTATTTGAAATAATAATTCATTTTATAAAGAAATAATAAAAAAAAACTATCTATAAGTGACCTTAGGTACGTACAAAAGTTTTGTTCGGAGATTAACATTTTTTGCTACGTGAAAATTTGATTTAACGCAGTAACAATCGGAATATAATGTCAATATCGTTCGATCGATGAAAATAAATAAAATAAATGATAAAATAAATGAATAGAAACAAGATAATAAATAAATAAATAAATAAATAAATAAATAAATAAACAAAAGCGTACATAAAATTTCAAATTTGAACTTTAGACGAAAGGATCCCGCGGCGGATGTTGCATCGAAATGTCCGGAGAGAATTGGACGTCTCGTTTCGTGGGTGGACGTCGAAAAGTGGACGAGTACCTACGTGCGCCAGGCCATACGAATGTACTCGCATTTTGGCGATGCCGAGAGAACGAGAGAAAAAGAGAGAGAGAGAGAGAGAGAGAGAGAGAGAGAGAGAGAGAGAAAGGGAAAGAGAGAGAGAGAGAGGGAGAAAGGGAGAGACAGAGAGAAAGAGAGAGAGAGAGAAGGCTAGGGATGGCGGGGCCCCAAACCCGGTAATTAAATAGCTGAACCCTGCAATTAGGGCCACTAAATCGTGGCGGCCCTGGACTCGGGCCAAGCGAAGGGCCCGCCAGACACAAAAAACAACGTCGAAGCGTTGCTCGAGAACGCGCGAGCGCGACCACCACACGGACGTTTTACTTGCCGTACGACCGGCGGAGACCCAACGAGTCGCGGGGGTGGCTTCTTCGCGGTATCGTACTATGTGGGAACCAAACTTCAAAAGAAAAGAGACCCTTTCGACTATAGAAAGAGAGAGAAAGAGAGAGAGAGTGAGAGAAAGGGAGAGAGCCTGATCGAATATCATATAATTCGAAAGAAAATAATATTAATACAATTTTTACAACTTTTACAACCTCGATCATCATCGATCATCATAGATCATAATTTTTTTTAATTTCTATTTGAACTTTTCACATGGATATTAAGCGAAAATTAATAATATACGTGTCAATATTGTTTATACATTTTTAAACATACATAAGCCATCTATACTTATATACATATATATATATATATATATATATATATATATTTAATTATTTATTTTAAAAAGAAATTAAGCGAATAAGAAAGATCCATTGAAAACTTAGTTATCTTATAGTTTCGATGATAAGAACTAGATGAAGTGAGAAGTGGATGGGGATGATGTTGGGGGTGTCGAATAGAGAGGAATAGGAGGTGTAGGTTGAATAAAGGTAGGGGTAAAGAAGCGAAGAAAGGAGATAATGGTAACAAACAGTCTTCCTTCCTGTTACAGAACGTCGGCGGACCTTTCGGGGCGGCTCTCCCTCGTGCGTGCGCGCGCGCTCAACATGATTTCCGCGTATGCAAAGTCGTGCATGCACGCGTTCAACAAAAGGGGCACAGCTCGCGAGATGGATGACCGAGCATCACGCTCCCCCGTCGTATTAAAATATCAGTGCCGACCCATACACACTCTCCGTCTCTCTCTCTCTCTCCCTCCGTCCCTCTCACTCTCTTTCTCTCTAACACATACATGCATAAATAATCTTTCTTTCTCTTTTTCTCTTTTTAACGTACACATGCATAATTTCTGTCTTCTCTCTCTCTCTCTCTCTCTCTCTCTCTCTCTCTCTCTCTCTCTCTCTCTCCCTCCCTCTCTCTCTCTTTCTTTCTCTTTCTTTAACATATACACGTATAATTTCTTTCTCTCTCTCTCTCTCTCTCTCTCTCTCTCTCTCTCTCTCTCTCTCTCTGTTTCTTTTTATACGTTTTTTCTTTCTCTCTCTTTCTTTCTCTCTCTCTCTCTCACACTCTATCTTTCTTTTTCTTTCTCTTACACATACATGTACACACACATACGTTTTCTCTCTCTTCATGGTGCAGTGTTTCGAGCAAAGACTCCCCTCTAGCACGCTTGAAGCCTCCTTCGCCATTAAATCAACCACCCACGGACCCTCGAGGTTATCTTCCAAGTCTATCGGTGGACCGTAAGGATATCGGACTCCGCGGAGTTTTGCGACTTAGCACGTAAGAAACTCTCTACGGCGCTTATAAGTAAGTAAGTAAGTAAGTAAGTAAGTAAGTAAGTAAGTACTTACTTACTTCTTTTCGATCAAACCTGATATATTTTTAATACCCACATACGGACCTCTCTCGTATTGATTTTTCTTCTTGAAGATCCTCGATAATATTCAACTTATCGCTACTCTCCTTTTGTTCGTTCATTCGTTCTTTCTTTCTTCTCATCCTTTTTGTTTTTTTTTTTTTTTTTCTTTTTTCGATTTGTATTTCTGTTCTTATTTTTCTTTCGTATACCTATTGTTTTTCTTTTCTTTTTTTTTTCTTCTTTTTTTTTTCTTTCTTTTTTTTCTTATTTCCATAGATACTGTATTATACCTATCTACTTATCCGTCCCTTTAACATTCTTTGAAAAGTAACCCTTTCACATGTCCCTCCTCGTTCATTCCGAACGATCGCGTGACTCTCGTAATTAGCCAATTAGCATCCTCCCATTACGATCGCGAGCGATAGATCGTAAAATCCCCGTAGGTACTTCTATCATAATTTCAAAGGGCCATTAAGAGAAAAGCGCGAAGAAGAAGATCCTATCGATTTCTAGAAGTTATACGGAAAACTAATTAGATATATTTATATAAATATATAAATATATATATATATATTTATATATATATATACATATATATACATTACTTGACGTTTCTTCCTTCTTCCTTCTTCTTGTGAAAGAGATAGGGAGAGAGAGAGAGAGAGAGAGAGAGAGAGAGAGAGAGAGAGAGGAGAGAAAAAAAGGAAAAAGAAAGGGGGCAGAGAGGAAAAATATAGGAAGAAAAAAAAAAGAGGAGGAAGGAGCGTCGGGTGGAGAAGGTCGAGCCAGGCCGACGCGTTCTCCCAGACGCGAGCGAGGCATACAATTTAATTTTCTAATTATCGTGACGCCAGCCTCGATCGGGAGAATATATACGGCGTTCTCTTATCTTCGCGTGGAATCTACGCATAAGCGCGTGAGCGAACGAGCCAGTCTTCTTTCTTATATTCTCTCTCTTTCTCTCTCTCTTTCTCCTTCTCTCTCACTCTCTCTCTCTCTCTCTCTCTCTATCTATCTATCTATCTATCTCTATCTTTCTCTTTTTTTTTCTCTCTCTCTCTCTTTCTTTCTCTAAGCTCGTATAAAAGCTAATGGGTCGAAGGGAAGGCACTTTCGGAGACTCAATCTCGATTAATATCTATCCTGCATGCGGGTGGTGGTGGTGTTTAGATTTCTTTCTTTTTTTTCTTCGTTTAACTTCTTTAACTTTGATAATCGTCACCTTGTAACCGGTTAAATATCTAATATAGAAAAATACGTACATATCTGATGTCCTGTATGTTTATTGATATCATTCGTAAAGTATAGTCATTGATGTCGTAAGGAGAAAAAAAGAAAGAAGATAAAAAGGAAGACAAAGGATCGCCTGCTGAGAGGCAGCACGCTGAGAGAGATCGGTTCACAATGCATACACACACACATACACACACACACACGCACACACATAACACACACATACCTTCATATCAGGACATTATAAGTTTCATTGGCTTTGGCATTCGATCGATCTACGAATAGGCTGTTAATGTAACACGACGAGAAGATCGTGTTAACTGGCGAGTGAAAATGATCGAGAAAGAGAGAGAGAGAGAGAGAGAGAGAGAATACTTTTGTGAGGAGCAATTTTTACAAGGCGTCAAATCGAAACATTTATTGGTACTATATTTTCTATGAAAAAAAAAAAAAAAAAAGAAAAAACGAGGACAATGAGAACGATGAATACGCTATCTATCGTATAAGCGATATCTATCGTTGATTTCGCGCACGCAATGTTATTTTATGTATACATGTAGGTAGATATCTGTTATACCTAGGTCTCTATGTAAAAAAGTTGTGTATGTCCATACATGGTTATGCATGTACTTATCTATCTTGAAAAAGTGTCCTTCATTATGCGGTTCGTCACGGCGACAACAATGACGACAACGAGAAGCAATGTATTATCTCGTAGGTGTCATCGTAAATGCGACCTTAATCCTTCCCACGTATTCATTATAAATGATAGTAGATTGATCATGATAAAATGTTAAGAAATTATTCGGGATCACTTTTTAATTGAGATTAAATGAATTTAAATTAAATTAAAATTAAATCAAATTAAATCTAATCAAATCGAATTGAAACGAATCGAATCAAATGAAATCAAATGGGATCGTTCGTATAAATTTGAACTTTGAAATTTCTATAGTTTAAAGAATTATTTCGAGTTATTATAATCAGAATTTTCACGTTATTACGAGGTATTTCTCTCTCTCTCTCTCTCTCTCTCTCTCTCTCTCTCTCTGTTTTTTCTTTTTCTCACTTTATTTCTCTTTATCTTTCTTCTTCGTTCGTTCACTCGTAGTAAAGACCGCGGTTGCCACGTGGTCATCAACTTAACCTTTTACCTCGGCTTTACCGCGGCCGGACGAAAGAGATCGGACTTTGCGGCGAGGAAGGCTACGGTATGAAGATGAAGATGAAGAGAAAAGAGAGAGATAGATAGATAGATAGATAGACAGAGAGAGAGAGAGAGAGAGAGAGAGAGAGTGAGTGAAAGATAGCCAGAGAAGAAGCAACGACGAAGGTGTGAAACCGCTCGAGAGCAAAGAGCCAAGAAATTGCGTGCGATTATCCCTTCCTCTTCTCTTTGTACTTACATCTCCTTCTTCTCTCCTTATAAAACCGAACACAACTACTATCTCACTCTTATAACATCTTTTCTCTTTCGCACCGTCGAATCTTCGATAACGATTCCAACGAAATATTATTTCCTTTCGCGCCCTTCTTTTTCTCTTCCTTTTTTCGTTCTTTCTTCTTTTTTCGGTTTTTTTTTTTTTTTTTTTTTTTTTTATTTGTTTCCTTTAATTCTTTATCCGCTATCATCTTTTCTTCTTCTTTTTCTTCTTCGTCTTTCGATAGCTTTACTCTCATTCGAGATTGCTCGTTGAATGTGGTCGCACGCGTTCGTAATGGTGCGTAACAGCAACGAACGGACTCGCAAAGAATTTTAGTGAATGAAGGGGATGAAAAAAAAAGGAAACGAAACGAAGAGAAAGACCTACGTGTGAATCGTTCGACGAAAATTACGTTCCTTTTTTTCTCTATCTATCTATCCATCTATCTATCTATCTATCTATCTATCTATCTATTTATTTATCAATCTATCCATTTGTCTGTCTATGCATATATCTATCTTATATATTATCCTCTTTGCTAAATTCATTCAACGTTCCATTAGACGTATTATTATAGTATTTATACCTTGAACGGAACTCGTCATTACATCGGCCAGTAATCGTAGATGTTTCATGGTCCAAGAAGAAAACACTTCCAACTACTCTCTTTCTCTCTCTCTCTCTCTCTATATATATATATATATATATATATGATTTCGCCCAATTTATTTTCTATTTCTTTCTTTATTCTAATCATTTCTTCGATTCCAATTTAATTCGTTTATAATTCCTTCGTGGAAATCGATCTAATGTAGATTTATTCAAGTATACGGTTACTATATCAAATGTGTTACGATATCAATCTATTATAGGTAACTGTATCGAATATTGAACTTTCCATCCTACTAAGTTTAAAAAGTATGAGATATAAAAATAGAAATAGAGATAGAGATAGAGATAGGTAAAAGAGAAAGAGGAAGATAGAGAATGTGATAGAGAGGAAGAAGGAGAAAAAAAGAAAAAAAGGAAAAAAGAAAAAAAAAGAAAAAGAAGTTACAAGCACATTCGTCTCCATTATCCGGTGAATCATTGAGGGAACGACGACCTATAAGCCACGACGTTAGTGCCTTTAACATCGCCAATTCTTATATGTACATACATATGTACATCCATGTCGATATATCCCTTTGGTTTGGTAAAGAACTAACGTCGAATACCGTCCAGCCCTTTTCTTCGTCCTAATCGAACTCCTACATAGATTGTATAGGTATAACCAAGGCGCATTATTGTTTGCATAAACGCTATCCGTAAATCTCCCCCTTGTATTCTCGTTCGCCGTTTTCGAATTCTTACTCTATACAGGACAAGCTTATGTAATAATGTTCAAGCTTTAGCGCGCTCATTCTTACAAGACCCGGCATATTTCATGCTACCTTCTTATAGAAGCAACCTGTCCTTTGTCAGTTCGCCGTTAGCGAATGACGTATTGCTGTTCGACTCGAACCATCCTGAACGTAAGAGTAATCATTATGATTTGCATCTTGATACTCGCGTACATATACATATGTATGTATATGCTTACGACGTTTTATCTCTACATGTCTATGTGTATTTATATAGATATATGCATACAATGCATACTGTCTACATCTTTTTCTTATTATTTTTTTGTCTTCTACTTATTCTTCTTCTTTTTCTTTTAATCGTAGCATTAGTATAGACTTTATAAATCGAGTTTTCCATAAGAGGAATCGCGATTGGACGATTTCCAGATTGGTTACGTGGCATACGATGGAATGGAAATAGTATATCGTTATGTGCTTGCAAATGTGATACAGACGAGTCATATATTTTACGTATATTATGTATAACTGTGTATATTTTCAGAATCATACATATGTATATATATATATATATATATATATATATATAAAATATACAAATATATATGTGTATATATATACGTATATATACGTACATTCGATCGATTACCTCTTTTCCATCGAGCGACATTTGTTAACACACGGAAGGGAATAGAGAAACATACATACATACATACGTACATACATACATACATATATACATATATATATATATATATATATATATATATATATATATATATAGAAAGAGGAAACTGGGAATGGAGAGAGCTGACCGATTGTCGGCCGTCATTTTGTATCATTTTCACGGCACACGCGGCACATTGATAAATCATCCACTTCGCGGATGGACGTTGCTCTCGAGTATTACCGAGTTTCCGTTGACCGTGTAACCATCGAGATCGTCAATAGATTCTCCCAGCCGTAATTCGAGTATGAATTTCTCTTGTCGGGTCGCGCCTCGTTATTATTTCGCGCCACGTATTTCGTGTCGAATCCATTCATCGTTCGTTCATTCGTTCGTTCGTTCGTTTGTTCGTTTATTCGTTCGTTCTCACTTGAGTTCTAATCTAACGATATCGATATTTGTACTAACCGCGATAAAATATCTGCATATATATAATATATATATATATATATATATATATATATATATATATTTAATTATAGGAACATGTATAAATAAATTATAAGAAAATATGGTTACATTATTAAATATTATATATCATATATTAATTAATGCTCCTAATTGAAAAGAAAAAAAAGACGATTCATTGAATAAAATAAATTTATTTTAATATTTCGTATTTTATATACATCGTAAGTATATAAAATAAAGTTGAATGAAGAAAAAAAAAAAGAAAAATAAAAAAAGAAAGAAAGAAAAGATATACGTAGATAATATATCGATAAACGAGAATTATCGATTAAATAGTTATTTAATTGCTTAGTTATAGAACTATATAAGAAAATTTCATGGTCATAAACTCCGTCGAACGATTAAACGAATCGTTGCCTTCGCATTGCTTAATGTATAATTGCTCGGGAGAGGAGAGATCGCTGACCGAATCGAAGTTAAAGCCTAACGTTTATGCAACGATTGCCGCAATAAGATAACGCGGGGCAACTAAGTATTGCAAGAGATTTCATCGTGCACCGTTAATTAATTCCTCGTAATTTTACCGATCGACCGAACTTAATGCACAACTTGCAATTTATGTAAGTATGCACGTAGCGTATAACCGTGCGGTGATTTTTCTTTTCTTTTCTATTTTCCTTCTTTTCTTTTCTTTTTTTTCTTTTTTTTTGTTTTAAATAACTTGAGCTTTCGTAAAAATTGATTGGACTTCATCTTTTCTTTTATTATCTCTTTTATTTTTTATTTCTTTTCTTTTTTTCCATCCCCTAAAGTAAAAGTACCCTTGCGTTTCGATCTATCCTTTTTTTTTCTCCGGGTGTCTCGTAAAAAAGAAAAAGAAAAAAAAGAAAAATAAAAAAAAAAAGAGAGAAAAAAGAACGAGGAGAACGTTCTTTTCCTCTTTCAGGACACATTCAGGACATTTCCGAGAAGGTGATGGAACACCGATTTCCTCGGCGACGATAGGAAAACTATTGGAAGTATTCCGAAAAACGGAGAGGACCCTGTTAATCTCAATAAAGCTCGCACCGAGCGGAAGAGCAGCCTCGTAAATTGGTGTCCCGTTTTGGCTCCCCTTTCATCCCCCTAAAAACTATTCCCTTTAACGTTCTTCCTGGCGCAATGCGTCAGGTCGATCGAATCGCGACTAACGATTTATATTGTATGCTCCTAGAATCTCGTAAATAATTATCCGATGGAACATTATTATTATCAAAATGTATATTCTTAATTACTAATTTTTCGATCATTTTTGACGATCTATTTAAAATAAACAATTATTATTTGAATTGTTTACGATTGAAGTAGAAAATTTCGTTCATTTATCTATTAGAGATGAGGGAAATTAATTAATAGGTTTAAATCTATCGGTATAATGTACGATGTAATTAATAACTAATATTTCAAAATATAATCATATATATATATATATATATATGCATGCATGTATGTATGTATGTACGTATGAATGTATGAATGTATGTATGTATCTAACGGCAATGATTTATCTTAGTATTTCAAATAGAACAACATGGATTATAATAGAACGTTTTTTGATGGACGAATCAGTCGATCTTATTTAGAGAGTAATATTATTAAATATAATAAATAAAACGATTCAATTAAACGATTCAAAGAAATCTCATTAAATGAGATTACCTGCGTAGAAAAAAATATGAGTTAGTATGACCTTTCTTAGTATATAGTACGTCATAAACTTGTATAAGGTTAATCGATCGATTCTCTATTATCGTGATTTTCCTAGAATATACACAGAATTACGTGTTTATACATACACACATACATACATATACATATATACATATATATATATATATATATATATATATATATATATATATATATCGCAAGTGTACCATTTAATAGGTTCGTTCTCTTCGTCATTCTAGAGGAGTCTTTACGTAAACGTGCGTACTCACACGAGTATGACGAACGTCGTTCCGACGTTCCATTATAATTTTTTTGAAAATCCTGATTGCGTGAGATGAAATATATCGTCGCTATACCGCGGAAAAACTATTTGCCGTGATTAAAACGATGATTGGTGAACCGACGTAACAAGAAACATTCTTTACGAGCAACTTGGCAAACCTTTTTTAATATGTGTCATATATATATATATATATATATATATATATATATATATATATATATATATACATCTTCCCTTTCACAATGATCTTACAAACTTCTCTCGGTCTCCCTGTTTCTGCTTTCCTTTTTTTTTCTTTTTTTTCTTTTTTTTCTTTTTTTCTTTTTCTCGATGAGGGTACGGTGATTATATACTTATTTTTTTCTTTTTTTTTTTTTCTTCCTCGCAAAATCGAAAGCGTATCCGGTGACTTTGTATCGGATGGAATCCGTTACGAGATAGGATAAAATTTCATATGCGATAGACAATGGAGAAAGGTACAAGAAGATCGTCGATCTCAGCTACGATCTATGTTTGATCTACGTTGAATCGGATCGACTCTCTTGCAAAGAAGAAGAAAAGAAAAGAAAAAAAAAAGAAAAGAAAAGAAAAGAAAAATAGTACTTGAAAACGGACGTCCGCGACCACGTCGTTGGAATTTTATGCTCCGTGAGCATAGAAATTTAATTATAATGAAACGGAATAGGATATATATATATATATATATATATATATATATATACATATATAATATTATCCTTATCGAGGACGATCTTTTACCTGCGGTTGTTATGAAAAAAATGAAAAAGAAAAGAATAAGGAAGAGAGAGAAAGAAAGTATGAAGAGATAAAAGAATATTAATATTAGAAAATGATTTATAATTGCATAATATTACATAGCTGTTCGTGATAGGCACTGAGATTGATCGAGACTTGTTGGTAATTTAATTAAATACCTCAAAGCACCTCTTCTAATTTATTTCCCTTTTAATTGCTTTTTAAAGAGCTGCCAATAATAAGTTATCCATCATTATCTACGCATCAAGTCACAGACAGGCAAATTAATTGTCGTTAATGAGCCTTCCGTTGTGCTTTCGTTCCAGTTCGCGAAACGTGTTTCAATATGTATGTACATATATCTGGACACATACAAGATATATATTTTAATATATAATTTATTTTCAAAGAGACCGGTCATTATATCGACGTGAAATCTATGAAAATAATATAGACGTGCTAGCGTGTTCACAGAGGTACGAGTGTATCTATGTATTTATGTATCTATGCGTATACCTACATATTATACTTACGGATCTATAACGTGCGAAACTAAATATGCAAATATTATTTTTATCGCAATAATATGACGATGGTATTAGTGAATAGAAAGAGAGAGAGAGAGAGAGAGATCGTCAACGATAATTCAACTTCGCGCTCGTCGAGCACGAAGCATTTGTACGATCGAAACCAAAGATCCATTAGTGTTATCCATTCGTGAATCTTTTTGCGACGCAAGCGCGAAAATTCTTTGGTCTTCCTTTTTTTTTCTATTTTTCTTTTTTTTTTTTTTTTTTTTTTTTTATATACTACATTATATTTATTATTATTTGTTTCTTTTCTATTTTATTTCATTTTATTTCATTCATTATTTTCGTCGAAAATGAGAGAAATGAATTCGTATAGAACGATGGAAAACTGATTTATCATAGTTAAACACGTGGTGGTATACGTGAATGGAAAAAAAGAAAGAAAGAAATGAAGAAGGAAAGAAAAAGAAGAAAAAAAAACACGTAGAATAAACTACAATAAAAGTAGAAAAAATATAGCTACGACGAATATTATTTCCGTGTATCTATATCTGTGCCTAAACGTCGATATCATAAACGACATGACGAATGACGAATGAATATTTCTAGAACTTATTCAGAACTATATTCGATTGTGACGTAAGAAGATAGACGAAGGGGTACGCGAAGGGTCGAGGAACTGAATAACATCGAAGAGACCAGACAAAATCGATAGTTCCGATTTTCTTTTTATTTATTTTTTTTTTTCTTCCTTTTCTTCTTTTCCTTTTGTAAATAATATTTACAATCTAGGAACGTCAATTTCTTATTTGTACGATAGAATACTCGATATAATCAATCATGATGCGCTTATGGATTATAATTTTTTAGCCATTTAAAAAAAAAAAATTTTTGAACAAGAGAAAAAAAATAATCTTTATTTTAAAGTCACTTATTTCGATAGATACCTACACACATATATACATACATATATATATATATATATATATATATATATATATCGAATTTAGATTGAACGGAAAATATAGAATAGAATAGAATAGAATAGAATAGAATAAAATAAAAAAGAAAAAGAAAAAAGAATGAAATAAAATGAAATTATCGGTCATAAGATTTTCCATGGGTCACAAAGGGTAACATTCTCGTATACACGCATACTATTCTCGGATGCATCGTTGGACGGTCGTATAGCGGTCGTGTAGCGGTCGTCGAGCTGGCCGACGGACCCTCGACTCTTTCCGCACGCCAACCGCGCGCAAGGGTCTGCCCTGTAATCGCGATTCGCGCACTGTAATAATTATTGCTTTTGCTCTGTCATCAGCGGCGACATCTATGCACCACCACACACCAGTATAACCACGAATATTCTCGTCGTCGTCGTCGTCGTCGTCGTCGTCGTCGTCGTCGTCGTCGTCGTCGTCGTCATCATTGTCGTCGACGACAACGACAACGATGTTGTCGACGTATAGACGAGAGAAAGAGAGAGAGAGAGAGAGAGAGAGAGAGAGAGAGAGAGAGAGAGAGAGAGAGAGAGAGAGAGAGAGAGTAAGAAAGAAAGAGAGTGAGAGAGAGAGAGAGAGAGAGAGTGAGAGAGAGTGAGAGAAATATTTTCACTTTGGTTGAATGTCATCGTCGATTACTTTCTCATGATGATTGCGATGGGGCGGAGGGATGGAGGGTAAGTAAAAGAGGAAAGAGTTTGTCTTTACGTTAAAACTTGCTTATAGTATCAAAGAAAGATCGATTGATTAGTCTAGATTGATTAGACTAGATTGTGAACGGTGATTTTATAATCAACTAGAACTTGTTAAGGCTAAGTTCAAAGGAATCTAACGGATATAGATCAAACGATAGTAACGATAAAGAATGATATTCATTTCGAAATGATTATAGATATATTATAGAAACGACGAAATACTTTATCACTTTTTCTATTCGTTTTCCATTTTCAGAATCATATCCTATGATTTTCTTTCTTTATGAAAATATTTGTACGTTGTAGATATTTATTTGATTGCTTGACGATAACTATGGGGAAGAGATAAATTTACGAATTACGATACGCCAATAGGAATAATAGAATAATTCAGTACGATGCTGTTAAAGGAATTAAAGTTCAGATGATGGTTCCTCACTATTTCAAAGCCTTTAAAAGCTCCCTTCTTCTTCTTCTTCTTCTTCTTCTTCCTCCTCCTCTTTTACTACTACTACTACTATCTATCTATCTTCTTACCCTCTTTCTTCCCTTCCTCTTCTTCTTCACCCCACGAGTATCGCATTATAGTCGATGATTTAGCCGACGCGTTAGCGGCTGGTAATACCATCGCGATGGAAGTCACGTATCTCACCGTCATCTTTACATCTCGCGTATTTCCATACAAGAGTGACGGCATTTGAATATCCACGTATTCCTCTCATCCTCCTTCTCCTCCCCCCACCTCC
>NC_140816.1:3375000-3377500 GCF_050613455.1 Vespa mandarinia | reverse complement strand
CAACGTACGCAGAATGCAATTCATTTTTCTTTCCTTCTATCAACATAACAGAATATACTCGTCGGTTGTTGTTGTTATTGTTGTTGTTGTTGTTGTTGTTGTTATTGTTGTTGTTATTGTTGTTGTTGTTTGAATTCTTAGGTCAACAAGTTCTTAGCCAATATCGATTAATCATTATCAGCATAAATCAACCTTTTGATATGTGCAATACAGAACTACGTTAATGTTATTTCCAATTATATAACTTTGAATAGTAATACGTAATTTGAAATTTATATAATTAAAATCTATATTATTATATTGTCGACATTTATATTTAATTATTGAAGTTATCGATAATAAAAGGATTATCGTTGTTCATTTGTTTTTGTTTTTTTTTTTTTCTTTTTTTTTCGTTCAACGAAACGCTTGAAATAATTGAATTTTACGTTATTATACACAATTGTCTGTCTATCGTATTGTGTATAAAAGAACGTACACGTAAAATACGTGTACGTACGTAATAGAAAAATAGGTTTTCATTTCGACGACGTATGGAAACCAACGTTTGAAAAGATTCGCATGCACTCCTTTTGACAGGAGAATCCAACAGATCCCATTCCCACGTGGCTAGGAGAGACGCGAGAACAATTAAAATCCGCTTTAATAACAGCCTCGTAGAAGACGCCGCCCGTGGCACACGTAAGGGTCGATCTTCTTCTTCTTCTTCTTCTTCTTCTTCTTCTTCTTGGCGAGTCTTCTCTCTCTTTCTCTCTCTCTTTCTCTCTCTTTTTCTCTTCTCTCTTTCTTTCATTCTCTCATAGACTTTGAGGATCCTTCCGAAGGCGCTTCTAACGCGCTTGCTTTTGCTTCCAGGACTAACAATAAGTCATATATCTCCCCACCTAAGTCTAAGGAACTTTTTGACGTTCGAACGGCCCACGAAATTATATGGCAGCGGGAACGAGTTTTGGCATTAGAACTTTCTGCGCCCTTTTCGTGCCTTCCGACGAAATACATTATGCAGAAAATATAGTCGATCTTCTTCAAACCGTGAGAAACAAAGTTAAAGCGATAAATTAGCTACCCTTTTGTTGCAGGTTACCTATCTCGTAAAAAGTGAGCCGAGGAATTGTTTCGAAAGCGGCAGGGGGGAGGAGGGGTAGGGGGAAAAAGGAAATAAAATGAAATTTGAAAAATAATAAAAAAAAGGGAGATGAAAAGAGAAGAAGCAAAGGAGAGAGAGAGAGAGAGGGAGAGAGAGACCGGGGGGATAGGGGAAGCAATATAGCGTTAATAAGTTCGAAGTATATTTTATGATAACTACGTGTAAGTTTGCCAACTGTGATAATCTTAGCAAAGATTCTTTCTCTCTCTCTCTCTCTATATATATATATATGTGTGTGCATGTGTATGTGTGTGTTTGTGTGCGTGTCTATTTATCTATCTTTCTCTTTCTCCGTCGAGCAATTAATTATTATGCTGTGAAGTAACAAGTCCACCTTATCCCTCGTGAGGGTCGGTCTAATTACTTATCGATCTTCAAGGTAGATATGCTTACTCATTATCTACCGTGCAATTGTATAAGATAAAGTAGCTAGCGATCCGCTAGTCTAGAGCTACTACTAGCCTAGCATCTCAATTATCGATCTTACCGATCCAAACGATAACAATTTATTTCTACATCGTTCTAAGTAATACGTTTCCTGTGTTAAGAACCGGCAAACTCGACGATGAGTTCTTACCATTCGTATTTACTGGATATGTACACGAAAGAATGAAAGAAAGAAAAGAAAGACAGAAAGTAAAGGAAAAAGAGAGAGAGAGAGAAACAGAGAGAGAGAGAGAGAGAGAGAGAGAGAGAGAGAGAGAAAAGAGAAAAAGAAAGAGAAAGAAAGAAAGAAAGAAAGAAAGAAAGAAAGAGAAAAAGAAACACAAGGATGAAATACTTGCGTATTATCGCGGTTATATGTATTCGCCAGCCCACTTCATAAGCGAGCACGTAGCTCGAAGCTATAAAGCATGCCGAACCTTATGTCTTCCATCCAACTTGTAATTTTAAAAGCGGCTACAGAGTAAGTAAGTTAAGTAAGTACACGTCATTGATTTTCCTTCGATATGCAAGCAAAGCTTTTTCCGTCTATTTCTCTTTTATCGACATGAGCAGACCGATAGGATAGAATATTTATAAATACTGTGCATGCCACTAAGACCTATATTTTTTTTTCTTTTTTTTTTACGAATCTACGCATACGAAATACTCAATTTATACCTTATTTGAATATTAGTTATTGAACGATTTATTAATTAATTAAATTATTAATTAATACGAAATTTATGATTTTATGTGCTCATTAATTATCACGTTTAATTGAACAAGGTTAATCAGATAATAAGGAATTATTATATAAGGTATTCTCGCTAATGATTAGAATGCGAGATTAAACTTTTCTAAATATTAAAAATTAACGATTTAAATGACATCGCAAATGTAATTAGCCGATGATATACATGTATATTT
>NC_140816.1:3365000-3370000 GCF_050613455.1 Vespa mandarinia | reverse complement strand
TGAATCGTGAAAACTATTACGTCCCACAATCAAGATCCAGCGATTGTTTTTATATCTTTTTTTTTTCTTTCTTTTTTCTTTTTTTTTTTCTCTTTCCAAACGGGGACCGGTCGATCGTCGAGGAGGAGAGGAGTTCACTTACCGGCTGTAAGAAAAGTACAAAAATTATTATTATATTTTTTCTTTGAATTATTCATTTGTTTATGTATTTATTTATTCATCTTTTTTTTTTTCTTTTTTTTTTCTTTTTTTGAACCTTAAAATCACAATTCAAATTCATGTTAAAAAATCCGCATAGGATGTGACAGTAATTAAAATAATATTTAACGAAAGTTAAACGTCATCGAGTTGTCTTTCAATTTATTTTTCTTCATTTACTTTTTAATTTCCTTTTTTATCAATGATTACCTTTTAAATCTTATACAGTCCTTTTGTCCTTGGATCTATTGCGAGGAATGTCGCGTGGAATGAAAAAAAAGAAAATAAATAAAAAACAAGAAGAGGAAGTAACGCGAACGAACGAAAACAGACGAACGCCTGTGTTTATTTCGTTTTCTTTATTCTTTCTTTTCTTCTCTTTTTTTTCCCTTTTTTTCTTCTTTTCTTTTTTTTTTGTTCTTTCGACGCTCCGCGACGAATTGAATGAACGAACTGCGCTGACCCACATAAATTCTCGGAAAAGCAGTTCGCCGGAATGAACGGCAAAAAATACTAGCGGCGCGTGCCGTTGCCTTGGCAACCGCGTACGACCAGATCGTAGTAGTGCCGTAAAAAGTGTTCGGAGGTACGGGGGTATTGGGGGTGGGTCGGCGGGGAGGTGGCGGCGAAAGAGGGGACAGTACTTTTTTATGAATGAAACGCACGATCGCAATAAGTTATATTATACGATTACATCGGAAAGAGTTTACGAATCAAAATTAAAAAAAAAAAAAAAAAAAAAAAAAGAAAAAAAGAAAAAAAAGAAGAGAATTATTTGTGTATCATTCGTGGATATAACGTGATATAAAAATATATTTTTATTTTGAAGAATGTACGTAAGTATTTATGTTAAATATTGAACGATTAGGATATTGTATTATGATATGGTAATACATATATACATATATACATATATATATATAATATTAATTATATTTTAATTTTATATTTATATTTTATTTATATTTTAATATTATTTAATATTATTTATTTTATTATTATTTATATTTTAAATTTATATTACATATTAATTATATTATATATATATATATATATATATATATATATAATATAATGCAATAATCTTACATATGTACACGATAATACATGTATAGATGTAATATATATTATAGGATTCTCTTTCTCTCTCTCTCTCTCTCTCTCTCTTTTTCTCTTTCCCTTCTTCTTTCTCTAACTCTCTTTCTAAAATACAGTAATACATATCTATGCATATGGCATATGATAAAAATTTCGAAAACGTAATAAAATATAATCTACCTGGATAGTAATATCGAACGATTAGAATACAAAATCTAAATCTTTTCGAATAAATTAATTAAAGATATTTAAAATAATAGAAGAAATAAACTCTATTGATCTTACGAATATAAATAAGTAAAAAACAAATATTCACAATAATTATTCAGTACGAGTAAATACATGCCTAACAATTCATCCATACGTATAGATACGGAAATAGTTCTTACATACTTGGTTATACATATAAAGTAAATAAGAAGGAGTTGGAAAAGGGGCAAAGTACAATATTACAGAAGAAAAATAAAAAGAAAAAGGGAGCTCAGACTGGCAAGTAGGTAAAAGCGTATCCGTAGTTGCGGAGACATGGAGACGAGAGTAAAGAGGGTAAGGCGGTCGGTTGAGGGCGGGAGGAGAAGGAGGAGGAGGAGGAGGAGAAGAAGGAGAACAGGGACAGGGGGCGGAGGGAGATAGGGGATAGGAAAGGGATGATGAGGGTGGGCGAAGGGAGAGTTCGCGATGCGGGCAAGCGCGGTACGGATGCGGCTCTAGTAAGAGGAAGACGTGATCGATGCCCGTGGGATGCGAGGGCGTTCCTGGTGCGGGAGGCGCACGAGACAAATGGACGTCGCGCGTCTCCCGACCACGCCTTCCCGCGGGAGAAGAAACTCCGTTTGCGTGTAGCTCGCCTTTGCCGAAGAGAATCCACGACTACGACGACTACAGCGACTACGACGAACACTCTTGGTTCTTCGTCTCTATCCTTCGCCTCGTTCCTTCGAAAGATCACTGTCGGATATTCTACGTCGGTTCGTAGTGATAAACTGTTTAAACGAACGAACGAACGAACGAACGAACGAACGAACGAATGTAGAAACAAAAAAAGCTTTCTTTAACAATATCTTCTAGGATTTCTTTTTGTTTTCCTTTTTTTTTTCTTTATTTAACACATATATATATGTATGTAGAAATTATTAATTCGTTCTAATGTTCCTTTTTTCTTTTCTTCTTTTTTTTTTTCTTGTTTTTTTTCTGAATCATGCGATATATATATGCATGAATATAGTCGGTATGTACAGAGAAAGATAAAAAAATTATTGTTGTATTTTTTATAATATTATATACTATACATATAGTATATGATATTATGATGTTTTATATACAGTATAAGGGAAATTAAGTATTCATACGGTAGGAATATATTATATTATATTTTTATATTCTTACTGTACGAATACTTAAGTCCCCTAATGTATTATATATTAGTTAATACCTATTAGTATAACCTTCAACGAAGGCGAAATAAATGATAATAAAGTTTCCTCCTCTCTCTCTCTTTCTCTCTCTTATTTATAATATATTAAGTATATGTTATAAATTTAGTAATGATAAGTATAATATAAAAAATATATATATATATATATATATATATTATAAAAAAATATATTATTTTAATGCATATTTTTTTTATCAAAATGATGCATCATTTTCATCCTCTCTCTCTCTCTCTCTCTTTCTCTCTCTCTCTCTCTCTCTCTCTCTCTTTCTCTCTCTCTCTCTCTCTCTCTCTCTCTCTCTCTCTCTCTCTAATTTGTACAAAAAATGAATGTATGTGCATTCATAAAATATTATGATCAAGTAGACTTTGTTTATATTGTAATCGATTTTTTTATCAGTTCAATTTAATGTTATCTTACGTTTCAGAGAGATACAAAGAATTGGAATTAGAATAATCGAATTAAAAATTATTGTCCGTTTTTATCGTTAAATACGTAACGTTGCGTATTTTTATTCTAAGTAATGATTTTATATTACTACAAAAACGTGTTTGACTGTGTGAGAGAAAGAGAGAGATAGGTACATATATATGTAGGTAAGTACTTATGTAGGTTTACTTATCTCACGACAGTAATAAATCGCGAAAGCACGAACGCTCTTTCGGAAATACCTATGTATAAAGCGAAAATGTAACGCGGCAACTTTTCTTATCCGGTTATTTTGCCCTTTAATTTTAGTCACTCTGCGGCAAATATTTTTTTGTTTTTTTCTTTTTTTTCTTTTTTTTTGCTTTTTTTTTCTCTTTTTGAAATTTCATTCTCAACTCGACCTGGGAACGATGAAAATCTAATTCCATGGATATGTAAAAAAGGTTTTTCTTTTTCTTTCTTTTTTCTTCTTTTTTTTTTTTTTTTTTTTTCATTTTCTTTCGGAAAGATAGAATTTTTTTAATCATCGCAGATGGAGAGGTTTCGGTGAAAGAAAAAGAAGAAACCAAATAAAGAAAAAAAAAAAAAAAAAAAAAGAAAAAGAGAAAAAGAGAAAAAGAAAAAAGAAAAACAAAGATAGAAGAAACGAGAAAGGTAAAAAAAAATTGAAATGCGGCCGCGTGCCGTGCAAAAGCGGCAATATTTAAATTTTTAGTGAGAGAAAGAGAGAGAGAGAGAGATGTACGAAGGGTCCCACAAACAAGTAGAAGCCTCGATAAATATTCAACGTGCCACGGAAGTAAGTCAACCTACGATCCTGGCATGTACATAGGTTTTGCACCTGCGTCGGCGTTCTTCGATTCGTGAAAAACGTATATATTAAGCCGCCTCAAGATAGACTTTTAACTTCGAACATTGAAAATTCATAATTTATTTTCACAATGATTCTGCATCTTCGTTCATCGTGCCGATCGATCGCGGATGGATGCTCGTTCTTAAACGAGCACTCGCATTAATTTACATAACCATAGGGTTATGGTAAGTTCTTTTTTCCATTCTTTTTTTCAGAGAGAAAAAAAAGAAAGAAAAATGAAAAAAAAAATACGAAAAGAGAGAGAGAGAGAGAGAGAGAGAGAGAGAGAGAGATAGTAAAAGATTAACCGTTATGTACGAGATTTATGAAAATACGTACTACGTGGAAATTTAAATGTTCTATATCCACGGGAATAGATAATTTTATCGCATTGAATATGGGAGGGTCGTTATTATGTAAATCGCAGATAAGATTACATCTACTCTGTACTGATGAGACATCCGTAACTCGAATACTTTCTAATTATCATTAGCGAGCGCTACGAGATGTAATGCGAACACGAACATGACATTTTAATTCTCAGCTTGGTAGTATAGGTAGAATGATAAAGATAGAAGAGGAGAAAAGAGAAGATAGAAAAAGAAGAAAAGAAGAAAAGAAAAAAGAAAAAAAAAACAAAAAAAAAAAAAAAGAAATTCATTTGCATAGATATTTGAAATGACTTTATACGTACGTTTGACTTTGATTAACTTAAGATTAATAAGCGTATTAATAACGATTAATGTTTTATTTTATTAAATACGCGAATGACTGTGGAATGGAGACGATCAATACGATCAAGGTGTGCTCGTCGACGACACACAGGGTAGTGACAAAGAGGGTTGAAACTCGACATCGTGCTTGGCCTTACGATATCGATCGTCAATCCTTAGACAGGGAACGTTTCGATGGAGAAACAACGTTAATTGCTTCCGCCCACGTCTAGAAATTCACCGTCTACTCTCCTCGATTGTCATCATCGTTAA
>NC_140816.1:3352500-3357500 GCF_050613455.1 Vespa mandarinia | reverse complement strand
ACGATCCCACGCGCTTAAATCATACGGGATAAAAGTTTTTCGTAAGAGATAAGAACTACGGGGCATTGCCTTTTGCCTCGTATTCTCGTACATTACGTGGGCGTGTAGATCGACCGACACGTGGGTCGCAAAAACTTTTCTAGGCTGCGTAATGAAAGGTAGAATAACGTTTCTCGGTTATAACCTATTGCTCGTACCGATCGCGGGGACGATAACTTTTTTCGAAGCCCTATGTCGAACTTGACGAGTAATTTCTTCCGCGTAGGCAAAACTAGTTAAAAAAAATGAAAGAATAAAAAAAAGAAAAAAAAAATATAGTAAATAAATAAATAAGTAAAGAAAGAAAGAAAGAAAGGAAAGAAAAAATATGCAAAATGTATGAATATATTTTGCATGTGATATTATAAATGTAAAATAAATACTTTTGAAATTTATTCGATCGTAGAAATAATAATTGAATCGATAAAAGGATAGACTATAAATCGACGATCCTCGTAATCGTTGATTAGAAACGTGACGAACGATCTCATTCGCTTCCGTACTTGTCAAAGGAATCATTCGGGTTGCGTCTGAGTTCAGAAAATCGGCTTTTAACATTGCCCCAAGGGACATTAGGGGATTTTCGGCGCCCGAAGCATATATAAAGTATCCCACAAACGAAGGATCGAAAGAGAGAGAGAGAGAGAGAGAGAGAGAGAGAGAGAGGAAAAGAAAGAGAGAAGCAGAGTCAATATCATCGTCGTTAGAAGAATCAGATCGTTGCGACCGCAAGAGCGTCTATAAATAACGTTTCTCCGACCCCCAGTGTTGTGATTATATTACCTATTCGTGGAGAAAGCATTTGTAGAGAAAGAGAGATGGGAAATACTCGAGGGATTCTGGAAACGAGAACCGAGGTAACATAGTAATACGTGTGTGCGAGTGAAATGGAAAGAGGGAGAACGATAAAGAGAGACAGAAAGAGAGAGAGAGAGAGAGGAATAAGAGAGGGTACGATTTCCGGGGTGTTTGCGGCAGATTAAATCTCGACTGGTTAGCGTTTGATTAAACTCTGGGATTGAGACCGATGTTAATGCTCCATCCGTGACTCGATTGTATGCTTCTCCGTAAAATTGACGTCGCGAATGTCGTAAAAAAAAAAAAAAGAAAAAAAAAGAAAAAGAAAGAAAAAAAAGGAAAAGAAAGAAAGAAAAAAAATAAGGAACGACCTCTGCGCTCGGTACTTCTCTTTATACCATCACACACTATCACCCTCCTCCCTCCATTCGATAAATCTCGTATCTTGTCGGATTGTATCGCGAGGAAAGTATCCGTTTTCTCTTTTTCTTTGTTACGAGGATGGTATAGGAACATCGTCGATCGAAATGCAGGAAGGACTCTCTCTCTCTTTCTCTCTCTCTCTCTCTCTCTCTCTCTCTCTCTCTCTCTTTTTCTCTCTTTCACTGTTGCTCGAAAAAAAAAGAAGAAAAAGAAAAAGAAGAAAAAGAAGAAGAAGAAGACTCTCCTCGACTTCAGGTCAAAGTCAGTACCGACGTTTACCCTCTCGAAGATTCACTGGAGGCATATGGAAAAAAAGATAGAGATAGAAAGAGAGAGTGAGAGTGAGAGAGAGAGAGAGAGAGAGAGAAAGACAGGAGTGACTAAAGAGGGGTGGGGTAAAGAGAGAGAAAGAAAGAGAGAGAGAGAGAGAGTCGAAGCAAGAGTTCTCCGGGCCTCACAATTAGCGCATACATCACCGCTTGAGAGGCCGCTCGAGGGGTAAGAGGGGAGGGGAGGGCTTCGTACTGGCAACCTGTTATTAAATACGTGGCCCGAAATACGCATGTATCACTCACGCATAGGCTCGCATACAGAGGACGAGCCCTTTGCCGGATTAATTCACACGCGGACCGATCCTCATAGTAGAGGGGAGAGGAGGAAAATACGCGGCTCTCTCGGTACGACGAAAGTCGATTTACGGCCGCGCACCATCACGTTTTCTTATCCGAAGTCTTCCTTCTCTTTCGTGTCTTCCTTTTTTTTCTTCCTTTCTCTTCTCTTTCCTCTTTCTATTACTTTTTTTTTCCTTTTCTTTCTTTTTTGTTTTCTTCAACCCACCCTTCTCCTCCCCCCACTCTCTCTCTCTCTCTCTCTCTCTTGTTATAAGCTATGCGAAAATTGTGGAAGTCCAATCGCTTTATCTTCTCTCTATTTTATTAATTCTCTCTCTCTCTCTCTCTCTCTATCTCTCTTTCTTTTTCTCTTTGTATATATAAATGTGTGTGTGTGTGTGTGTGTGTGTGTATGTCTAGGGCTGGAGAAATTGCACGACGAATTCCTAATTCCCTCGGACGCGCAAAGATTATCCAATGACTTATGGCCGAATCGCGGCTCGATTAATGACCGTACTTTTCGCGGTTCTTTATAATGGACAGCCTCGAGATAATAATAAATAGGCACGGACCATGTACGGTCGATATGCCCGAGAGATATTGGGACGGTGTTATTAACATGTTCGTTAACGTCGTGAATAATTATGATTTTTCTTTTTATCTTTATTTTCTTTTAAAAAATTTCTCCCCTTTTTCTTCTCTTTCTTTCCTTCTTTCGTTGTTATTGTTGTTATTGTTGTTATTGTCGTTTTTAATCTCTTTCCCCCCTCCCCCTCCCCCGCTCCTCCCCCTCATTCCTTTTTGCCGAAGTAATTATTAATAGGAATAACATTCATATCGATTTCTTTTTTTTTTGTAATCGTCCCGTCATTTTGATTTTCGTTCGATATAAATTAGTTATCTCTACCGTAAAGGGAAAGAGACAGAGGGAGAGAGAGAGAGAGAGAGAGAAAGAGAGAGAAAGAGACATACGAAAGATTCATTGATTGCTCGTGCAAAAGCCACGACAATAATAGAGGGAAAGAGAGAAAGAGAGAGAGAGAGAGAGAGAGAGAGAGAGGGTGAACTCGTAAATAATTGATCGGCAGTCCTCGTATTAATAACGGCAACAGCATCGAAGTACCGGGATCGTGTCAAGGACCACCCGTTGTGATTCGAGCGACACTCTGCCGGGGACAGACGACACGACACAATCAACGGACTCTCCCTTCCAACACGGGACGACGGTGAGTTCGCTAATAAATTATTAAAGGGACAGGCTCTGGTTGTGACGCGTAGGAATATCGCGTTAGAGAACGATCGTTCGGTTAACCAAACTCTCGAACTAATCTCCGTCGTTTTATCGTTCTTTCTTAATTCATTTTTTCTCATTCGTGAGACCATTAAAAAGGAATAAAGGATGTACATAACTCGATGATAATTCGAATAAACGAATTGTGATTAACGTTCGACTTTGAATGTAAATAATATCGATAGTGTTAGTTTTGCGATCGAACGCGTAACGCTCCTTAACTAGACAACGAGTTGGCGAACGAACGATTCGCATGAGAATAAAATAAATTGCATCCGGTAATTTTAAAGGAACGACATTTTCGCGTTGGTCGTAAGCCGACAGGTAATTAAGTTCGGTATTTAAGTTCGGTAATTAACCACGGATGAAATTACGTCGGACGCTTTCGTATTTTCTCTCTAACTAATTGCGCTTCCTTTTTATACGACGAATAGCAAAATCGATCGACAATAGTTAGTCCCCAGTGTATTACTCTTTTTTCCTTTTTCTTTTCTCTCCTCTTTTTTTTTTTTTTTTTTTTTTATATCTTTTCTTCTCTTTTTCAAAAGGTTCTTCGTTTCTTAAGGAGATGACGATAACCATTTCGTTTTCTCTATTATTTTCGAAGGACCGAGCTAAAGGTCCAAGGAAACTAGTTAACAATCTTTCAAGAATCATTCTTCTTCGTTGAAGCGTCACAATTCCGACCGTTCGAAACTCCTTGACTTTACCGTCGGGGTTCGACGAACCTGAACGGGCATTCAGTAAACGTTCAAAGACAATGGAACGAGTTCACGCTCGCTAAAGGGGTTGAATTTTTGCTGATATTTTCGCAAGGCATATCGAAAGGTATACTTTCGAGATTGTGTTCTATATTCAAATTTTCTTTCGGTTTCTGAAAGCGATACGTTGATCGTTTAAGTATATTTTTTTTTTAAAAACGTTCTATCTAACGTTGCGTAGAAAAAGAAATTCAAAATCTATTCAGAATAACATATATAAGAGAGCTGCTTTATTAAATTATAACGAGACGATTGAAAATTCTTTTTTTTTTTTTTTTTTTTTTTTTTTCTTAATGCAGTTCATTATCAGCTCATAAATATTTTCAAATAGTATGAAATCTACGATAAATCCTTTAACGTTTCATTTATTAAAAATATTACACTTAAGTACGGACAATTTATTTCTATCGTAATCTATAGTTCAACGTAATCGACGAGTTAAAATATATGAAAATTTTTTCTTCTTTCCGTTCGTTCCTCCCCGCTATTATAACGATTATAAAAAATTAATTAATCCTAGAGAGGAGCGACGAATAGTTAAAGAGTGTAAAAGATATCATATCTTTCGAACGGAGCGTTTCCATTTACAATCGTATCGATATATCGAATGCATCGAACGATTCAAATAACTCCATCATGCTCGAAGCGAACGTTTAAACTTACAAATTACCCGTTCGACCCTCCTCTAACTTAATTAAAGGCAAAATGCCGAGAGGAAGCAGCATACCGCAAAGATCGGCGCCGGCTGCTGATCTGAAATCGCGTTCTCGCTTTTATTACGTTGGCGTCGTTACTACGAGCGTTATTTTACGAGTTCGTATACGAGCTCGCGATTCCCGTATCGTAACGTGGCCCATCACGATGGCTAATGAGCGACAATTAGAAGAGAACGTCAGAATGAGAGAGAGAGAGAGAGAGAGAGAGAGAGAGAGAGAGAGAGAGAGAAAGAGAAAGAGAGAGAAAGATAGGGAGGTAGTCGACATACGAGTTTGTCTTTCTCACGCATACTTTCCATCTCTTTCTCTCTTTCCCTCTCTATCTCTCTCTGTCTCTCTCTCTCTCTCTCTCTCTCTCTCT
>NC_140816.1:3332500-3347500 GCF_050613455.1 Vespa mandarinia | reverse complement strand
TTCTTCTTCTTCTTCTTCTTCATCTTCTTCTTCATCTTCTTCATCTTCTTCTTCTTCTTCTTCTTCTTCTTCTTCTTCATCATCATCATCATCATCATCATCATTTTTTTCATCATCTTCTTCTTTTTATCGCCTGATCCTGTTGCCGTTGTTGCACTTAGGTTATTAAGAAAACGTGATACAGTTAACCTGCGCCCTCCTTACTTGCGACTTTTTTTTCTTTTTTTTTTTTTTCCTTTCTTCATCGATCCCCGCGACAATGATTTTTACATATTCTTACATATTAATCCTTGAATGCATTCGATTGTAATCCAATGAAAGGAAAAAAGAAAATAAAGGAGCTACGCTTGCATTATCGAAATATATCGTTCGCAGATAAAATAGATCGAGGTTTTTAAATTTCTATGATAAGAAAATAAAAAAAAAAAAAAAGAAGAATATATATATATATATATTTTTATATTTACGAGATAGAACTGCATATAGGTAGACTAAGTAGGAGGAGGAGGAGGAGGAGGAGGAGGAGATGGAGATACTATTTCCGTTTGCAAACGTTGCGTATTAGTACGACAAAAGCGTTGGCGGGGACCAAATCGTGATTCAAGGACGCGCCAAGAAATCCGTGGATCGCGTGCTTGCCATAAGTTCTCGCTCGTCGGTATACGCGGACCTTAAGGCAGATAATGACGATGTTTTCTGTCGGCTCACCGCAAAGAGTCACGATCGGACAACTACTGGTAGCTCTGTTACGCGGAAGCCTGGCAGGTAAGTTCGCCAAAAGGGATTCGATGACTTTCCTTCTTTTCCTCCCTTTTCTCCTCTTTCTTACTTCTCCTTCTCTTTCTCTTTCTCTTCCTTTTTCTTCTTCTTCTTCTTCTTCTTCTTCTTCATCTTCTTCGTAGCACGTTCTACTTTGCATATAAACCGCTTCGTCGTGACGATGCCACGTCAAAATACAACCTTCCTTACTTTCCTTTACCTATCCTACTCCTTTCGTCCTTCTCTTTTCATTCTATCCTTTTCTTTTTCCCCCCTCCGTTTTTTTCCTTTTTCTTTTTTCCTTTCTTTTTTTTTTCTTTTTTTTTTTTACCTTCACTCTACATTTCAGCAAATTCTTTTCTACTATGGAATTTCATACTCGGCGAAACGAAAGAAACGAACGGAATCGTATAAACAAACAATTCGTAGATTTTAATGTCATTCAATCGTCGATCGTAAGAATATCCCCCATCGTATTTCTTTTTCTTCCTTTTCTTTTTTTTCTTTTTCTTTCTTTTTTTTTTTTTTTTTTTTTCTTTAATCTTTAACTTTCCATTACGAAAAGTTAGTAAATTTAATTAAGATTTTTTTTCTATTTTTCATTTTTCGAACAGCGCAAACCACTGGCGCGAATCGTAAATCATCTGGCAAGGCTAACAGGTTTATAAACGTATCTATGTTACATGCATACGTTCGTCGTGTATACGCTTGGTAAGATTTGTGAAAAAAAAATAAAAATAAAAATACTTTATTGTATATCTACTACATCGATTTGTTTTGAAATGTTAATGATTGCGACCGATAATGAAAGACGTATCAAGTTGTCAATTTCGTTTTCTCGTTCGCTTTCATGATTATATAAACTCGTTACGAGACGATCGAAACAATGCGTCAAAGTGAGAAATTCAGTTAAATTGATTTTTAACGACAATGTTAGTCAACGGATAATTCTTTTTTTTCTCTTTGTCTTCGTTTTTCATTCAGGAAAAACAGGTACCGTCAGGAAAATACTTGTCAAGTTTAATTTCATCGTTATGAATCAGTTCCTAGTAGATACCAATGCCGATATACTTACACTCATATAAATATTGTATTTACTTCATTCATTTGAATTTGTTTATTATGTCTGATGACATTTAAATTGATAATTTTTCCCTTTTTTTTGCTGTTCTTTTTTCTTCTTTCTTTTTTCTTTTCTTTTTTCTTTTTTCTTTTTTCTTTCTTTTATTTTCTTTTTTTTTTTCTTTTTTTGGTTAATCGAGAAACTTCGAATCGAAAAGTAATACGTAATCGATTTCTAAGCATTCGTAATACACAAAACGAAACATTTTACAAATTGAAATACTTGTGTTTTGTTTTTTCTCAATTATGATTTTAGTGAAAAAATTTTCATGAAAAGTCTTTTTAGGTAACGTATTATCTAGTACACGACGAACGTGAAACATATTTAAATACTGCTACTTTTCGACCACAAAATTTTTCAAGTTGGCTTTGTCATTGTATTTTCACTTTTTTAAACGTTTACGGTCGACCGATTCTATCTTTATGTGTTATTCATATTCATATTAGTTTGCCGATATACTCCCTATCACTTTACGACATTGCATATCTAAATACTTAAGAAGGTACCGGTAAAATTGCTACGTTATATAAATATTATTTACGCATTTGTTGCATTTTCATCGCGATACTTATTAAATGTATTTAATCGGGATTCCAAGTTTTCGCTCTAACAATTTTAATAATCCGATCGTAAACGAGAAAATGTACAAGACCATGGTTTTTATGGATTCTTGAACAGAATCTTTAATACGGTATATAAAAGGTTACTTAAAGAAAAAAAAAAGAAAAAGAAGAAGAAGAAAAAAGAAAAAAAAAGGAATAAGAAAAATAATAAAATGGAAAGAAGAAAATTATTGATAAATATTTCGACTATCAGCATGCGACATATTCCTTTACATGTAGACACATACATTCTGCCGTTGCGATATAGTAATCTGTTCTAGTTGCACTTCCAATAACATGAATCTGTATATGGATAATCGTAATTTTTTTTTTACTCTTTACAATTCAACATTCCGTTATATCTACTATAATCATATCTTCGAACATTTTTCTTTAAACGATCATTATAATTAATTAAATCTAAGTACTTACGTAAGTATCAATATATATGCAACATTACAATTAGAAATAACAGAACCGTTGCAATTTCGATAGATAAATGATAAAGCTCTCATGTAGACAGATAGAAAACGAGAAAGTACGACTTTCAAGATATTCTATCTTGTCAATTTTGATAAATATTAAACGTTCCTTTCTTTTTTTTTTTCTCTCTTTTTCTTCTCTTTGCGTTATGTACCGATGATACTGAGAGATGTATAATATAAAATGTTTCCACGTGAGATTCACCGGATGTGCGAGAAGAGAAAGATAGATAGATAGGTAGAAAGAGAGAGAGAGAGAGAGAGAGAGAGAGAGAGAGAATGATCTTTATCAGATTATTCTGGAACGCTTATGTAAAGTCATCGATATCAAGGTGCATGAAATATATATGCAGTTATTCTTGTTTAACTTTTTATTACTACGTACAACTTTTTTCATTCTAAACAGGATTTTAATATCATAGACATCTGTTTGATATCATTAGTAATCTGTCACTTACTCGTTATTGTACAATGTATCAAAGATAGATCAAAGGAATTAAGAGAAAGTGACTTTTTTTTTCTTTCTTTTTTTTTCTTTTTTTTTGTTTTGAACAAAATCCAACGGAATCGGAATTTTCTATATGGGAAGCACGAACGAACGAACGAACGAACGAACGAACGAACGTACGTATCGAGCAAAAACGAATCTCGCGTGTGGACCGGCATATTGGATCCGCAAGAATTCATTGGATTCACGAATGGGCGGAAGCTCTCGGAGTATCGGCCGCATTTGCAAGCGTTGCGTACAATTACCTCGTTTTCTACGCATTACGCGAGAGTAATGTGTTTTCCACGAGAAAACGACGAGTATCCATGCACGAAGAAATGCAAGGATTGAACGAACCAGCGGATACAACTATATATATATATATATGTGTGTGTGTGTGTGTGTGTGTGTGTGTATGTGTGTGTATATGTATGTATATAAATATATACGTATAAGCTGGTCGATTTGCTATCCACGAGCGAGTATTATGTTGCGATATTTACGAAGCCACAATTATCCCCTCGAGTTTACCTCTTACACGATTACTTGCGGAATTTTAGAATTTTCTTTTCCTTTTACTTTTTTCCTTCCTTAGAATTTTTCTTTTTCTTCTTTTCTTTCCGTTCTTTTTTTTTATTTTTTTTTTTCTTTGTTGTTCTTTTTTCTTTTCTCTCGCAAATTGAAATACGGTCGATCGACATTTTATTATTCAAATTATCCTGTCACACGATATCAGATACGATAAACAAGATAAATAGGGATTCGTACTTTAAAAATGCGATTTCACGAACGTGATGAAATTATCTAAACGTGGGATAGTAGTCGTCCGTTACAATAGATGACCCTTCGTGGAATGGAATGAGATGCGAAAGGGCTGCCGGGAGCGTGGAAGGGTTAAGAAAGTCGCACGAACGAATTTAGGTCTCTCCATGGAGTTAATCGCTTCAAGGTCATATCTCGGGTACGGACACGCGAGCAGGTCAATTTTCAGGTAGAACGATGATGAGTCTCTTTTCTTCGTGCTGATGTTGGTTGTAGGTAAAAGCGTGCGTTTTCTTGAACGCTGACATGGGGCCAAGATGAACGAGTTGAGAGAGAGAGAGAAAGAGAGGGAGAGATAACAACAAAACAAAACAAAAAGATGAAAATAAAAAAAGTCGAAAGAGAAATTTCACGACTATCTCGAAAAACAAACTCGATCCGATTAAAGGGGGAAAAAAAAGAAAAAAAATAAATAAAAACGAAAAAAAGAAAACGAGAGAGAGAGAGAGAGAGAGAGAGAGAGAGAGAGAGAGAGAAAAGAAGAACCAAAATGAAAAATATTACCACCAATAATGACAAACGCTTTTCAATTGATACCAGATTAGATTCTTAAAAATAACAAATGGCGATCCATCGATTTTATGAATTCCCACCTATCCGTCCCTCATACATTCGTATATTACCATAGAAAATTTAGAAAATAAGATATCGATGAAAATGAAAATAAGTAAGGTGGGCCGCCGTCGGGAGGGGGTGGCGAGGGAGGGGAAGGGAAGGGGGGGGGGTAAATGGGATAGGACGAGGAACGCGCAAAGCGCGGATACGATCGTAATTCTCAAATAACAATAACCGGGATATATTTTTACCGGAGGTTTATAGTCTCCGCATATTAAGAACGACGTACAGAATTGTAGAGTACGCTTTTACGAGCGCAGTTATTCATTCGCACCTGAGAGTAACAATTATGCGTTTACGATGGGCCCGCGCGATGTCACGAGTGTGCATGCACGCGCGCACGACGAACGAACGAACGAACGAACATATGTACGTACGTACCACACGTAAACACGTAGTAGTGGACACGTAGGGCACACGTAGTAGACACACATACACGCAAACGGGACGTTAATTCGCCGCATATAAAAATCAATTCCGGTTAATAAAGTCTATCGAGAACAGGCTCGAGGGGGGGCGGGGGGTTGGAGGGCCAGGAAATAAGAAAGGCGAAGAGAAATGAAAAGAGACGGGGTGGGGGTAGGTAAAAAAAAGAGAGAAAAAAAGGAATAAACAAAAAATAGAAAAAAAGATAAAAAAAAAAAGAAATGAAATATTTCAAGCGTAGCCACCGATTATCGTCATTGCTATCGGTGACTATATGCGAATTGAGGGCATCGTCCTTATTTGCATTCATAGGTGATTAAAAACCTGAGGACGCGTCTAGGAAAACTAGCAAAGTTCATAGTATCTTTCAGTTTTTTTTATATTATTATTATTATTATTATTATTATTATTATTATTATTATTATTATTATTATTGTTTTTTTTTCTTCTTTTTCTTTTTCTATTTCTATTCCTCTTATTTTTACTCCATTATATCTTTATCTCTTTCTTCTCTTCTTTACTGTTACTCTATCTCTGTCTCTCTCTCTCTCTCTCTCTCTCTCTCTATTTCTGTTTCTTTATTTGTTTCTCCCTTTTTTGAATAGCTCAAGAAGAGCGTTGACCGCTTACCACATTCTCAATCCTATCGGCCATCTTGATGTCATTCTACATTCTCCGCGATGCGACGAGTAATTAAAACGTAGTCAGCGCTATCTGAGAGATCCCTCGGCGATGATTAAAGTCGCCTAACTGATGCGAGTACACGAGACATCACCGTACCATCTGCATCAACAGATTATGTACTTAATACATATACTTTTATTATACATGTATAGATATATTTATACATGTAGTATATACGTATGTATATATATATATATATATACATCTCAGACTAATATGTCGAAAAAGGATAAGAATCATTTAGATCCGATGATCAATCCAATTTTTTGGAAAAAATTTGCGACATTAATACGATGTTAAATGAGAAATAATTTTGTCATTTAATGGTAAAGAAAACAAAAAAAAAATAAAATAAAGAAGGTTTATGTATAGGCATTCATTCGTTATTCTAATAACGTTAACGCTGTTATCTTCATAGAGACTTGACGCTGCTCTCTTATGCTCTTTTTATCTATCTCTCTTTTTCTCCCTTTTCGAAATTTACCGTATAGGCGGGCCAAAGTTAGGCGGGCCGGCACGGCACGTCGTCACTTTGTGCAATAAATTCATTGCGTTATCCAGTTAGCTCCGAGCGACAACCTCCGAATTCCAGAAATTCGTGCCTCTCCCTTCCTGGAATGCATTCTCGTAACGAGAGTTCGGGCTAATAATAAGACGGAGCCAGGTTCGACGAAAGAACGTCGTTTCGAGACGTGAATCTTTCGTTACATTGTGACAATTAATTCCATTAAATTTCTTTTTACTTTTGTTTTCTTTTTTTTTTTTTTATTAATCTTACTACGATGTCAATATAATTACGTGAAATGATTAGAGAAAATTGATTTTTAAGGTCATCTTTGGACGTCCGAAAAAAATAAAAGAAAGGACAAATTTTGATTATATCAAAGTAAAAATAGTATCAAATAGTATTAATAATCGTATACATGGATAGACAAGTACATAATAATCTAATATAATGTTAATATTATCTTTTCGTACTCACCTGTTTTTCTTGTTTTGTATTTTCTTTTTTTGTTAATGTTTCTTTTTTTTTTTTCTTTTTTTTTTTTTTTCCTTATTTATCACACTACATCATTCTCAATAAGAATAACATGAGTACACTATTCTTCGCACGATCAACTGTCCTGTTCTTAAAAATCGACTTGCAAAATATTTTAAAGAACTTATATCACCAATCGACTGTGGCCCTATAAAATTTATGCTGCACTTCACTTTCAGACAAGGTTGTTACTAAACGAACATTTAAGTCTCGTTAACAGATAACGCGTCTACTTTAACGATGTATGTACACATTACTGATAATATATATATTTCGAAAAATTTTGCATGTTGGACACATTATCGCATGGTTCTATCTATATTCTACCTATCCGTCAAATGGACGTTAATATACCGACCAATTATATTATTTTTTGTTTCAAAATTTTACAAAGATAAATAGATAATCGGTGTAGAACAAATATTTTAGTATACAAGCATATTTCTATTTCGAGGTATTTTATCCTTCGAATTGAAAAAGGAACGGTACGAAAGAAACAAAGTAACCTCGGAGTTGGATCTCGTGAAGTCTCTTAACAGTTCTGCTTCCGAGATTTCTAAGAAGCTGGCCGGAAAGGACAATAAAAATAATCGCTTCAACAAACTGAATCCGGACTCTCTTATATTCTCTTACTCTCTCTCTCTCTCTCTTTCCATCTCTCTCTCTCTCTCTCTTTCTCTTTCTCTTTCTCTTCGGCAGACGTTAACGGGCGACGGTAATGACACCTAATTGCTTTCCAGCGTTCTGCACAGAAACGCCACTCGATTTCGAACAGTGCCGCTAATTTGCGCGTGGCTCGTCGCCGCTTAATTAATCCGCGCTACCGAGAGGGAAACAAGAAGGGAGAACCACCGTCACAACCACCGTCACTACCACTAACCACCATCACCACCACCACCACCACCATCATCACCACTATCTCTAGCATTACCATCATCGCCGGTAGAACTATAGGAGATATGTAGTTGTCGTTCTCGAAGAAGTTAGTTCACTGTGAGATTTCTAACGACTTCTCAAACTTCTTATTTCAAAAGGGACGAAAAAAGAAAAGGGAATAAGGCCTAATGACAAACGTCAAAGAAAATAAATCCCACCCCGATAAAAGAGATGGAAGAGATATGGAAATTAAGAAAAGAAAAAACAAATACGTTCGTGAGCGTCGACTTAGCGTAAGACGGCACAAATCGATTAATATTAATGATTATAGAAGCTACATGAGTATTCAGAGTAAATGAAGCATAACGGTGCTCTTACAAGAGTCTAACGATGATAGGATTAATGAAAATATAAGAGTAGCTTTTCTTCTTTGAGATACATACCTACATGATCGAATCTAAAGTTGATTAATAAAAGATTTCTAATTAACTACATCACGTTCTCTCTCTCTCTTTCTCTCTCTCTCTCTCTCTCTCTCTCTCTCTCTCTCTCTCTCTCTGTTTCTTTTTTTCTTTTTTTCTCTTTCTCTCTTTCTCTCTATGATTACCATATCTATACGTATTTTATTTAATCGATCGATTTCTTCGTATTGATCCTTATAAGGGTAAAAAAAATAAATAAAAAGAAAAGAAAAGATAGAAAGTGAGAAAAAGAAATGGACTGACGGAGATAAGAATTTATCTTTTTCTCGAACGATTTACCACTTTGCATTCAGTGTTGGATTAACGACGGGAAGAGGATAATCTTTGAGAGCCATTCTCCTATGATCTCTCGTTCTAAGATGATGATCTAAGTTTCTTGTGAAACATAGGTACTATTACTGATCGTTCCTTTTTTTTTTTTCTTTTTCTTTTTCATTACTTTTTGTTTCCTCTTTCTTCTTTTTTCTTTTTTTTTCCCTCCCTTCTCTCTTTTTCACGTTTCTCTCATAAATATTATATATTGGCTAATCTAACGGCAAATATCATTCGCACGACATAAGTACGTAAATACATATATATATATATATACACATACGACGAACCTCTTATAATTCCGGTTATAGATAACCAAATAAGCGCACGCTTATTGATCGCGTGTTTAAAAGTTGAAAAAGCGACAAAGCCGCTTTGCGTTTGGCCGGAACATGCGAGTTCGCGATCGTCAAGCTGCCCTTCGCAAAATTGCCTTTTGTCGAGGCTCCTCTTCCCTTCGTTAAGCTTCTACTCTCACGAGATAGCCGAGGGCTTGACGCTTTTCCAAGAAGTCGAACGACATTCTCGCACGATCGCGCTCCGTTACTTTAAACGAATATTCTTTCTATGAATTTAATTCACGAATTTTCACGAGTTTCGTTGAAAACCTTATCGTTTGTCGAACTTCGGAAAATTCTTTATATATCATCCTGTATCATCGATCATGCGAACAATCTTTATCTTTTTTAATAAATTTCGATGGATGTCGATGAAGCGAAAAAAAAAGGAAAAAAAAAAAAAAAGAAAAGAAGATAATTACGACTATGTTGGAACGTAATTACACGAGTATTATCTAGAAACATCGGAGTTTATCATTAACTCATTCTCCGTCTATACATTTTCCTTTTTTCTCCTTTACTTTATTTGTAACGATTGAAAACCCGAAGGAAAAATTTCTGTGCTTTGAAAGCATATAGAAAACGAATTCTACGTGTAATTTGTGACACGCGATGTTCCGATGTCTCTACTAGATTTTCTTTTTCTTTTTTTCTTTTTTTCTTTTTCTTTATTGATCGATTAAAACAGTTGGATAAAAAGTAATTAAACTTTTTCTATTATTTCAAATCAACAGATAGAATAATGGTCTATGATTTATACATTTTAATAGGAAAATAAGAAGGATATTAGAGAGGACAATAAATTGGAAAGTTATACTCTATCTTTTTCTCTCTCTTCCTCTACCTCCCTCTTTCTCTCTCTCTCACTCTTTCTTTATCTATCTTTCTATTTATCTATCTCTCTCACTCGAGGAAATATTCCGCAAGAGAGTAAGAAGATTATCTTAGAATAGGTAAGATTCTTCCTGGTAAACTGGCGCGAAGTTGGCAGCCTCGGCAATTATTGCATACTACCGAGCACGTCCAGTAATTATCAGCGATCGTTCAAGAGCGTCTTCGTACGAGATAATCGTACGGCGTTAGCCCTTTTCGCGAAAAGGGAGTATAGTGTGCCTCCCTTTTCCCTCTTTTCCTGTTCCTTAAGATCTCACCCGTTCTCTTCCCCCCCCTCTCTCTCTCTCTCTCTCTCTCTTTCTCTTTCTCACTTACTCACTCTTTCGTTCGCTATATAGAAGAGAATACGGTCTCGCTCTTTTTCGTTCGATCCTCGAACGATCTCGGAAGGCCTCGCGAAGACTCGGAAACTGTGTTGGCTGGCACACACGAAGTCGAAAGAGGCTTCGCAGGTAATTGCTAGGCCGACGGGTCGATAATGAGCCCTGGCTTCGGAGAACCGATTACACCCGGCCCGAGCCAAAAGCAAAGCCGTAGAGCCGAGAAGCGAAGAGGAAGATGAGAGGAAGAGAAGGAGGAGGAAGAAGAAGAGGAGGAGGAGGAGGAGGAGGATCGGAGAACCAAGAGAAAGTGAAAGAGAGAGAGAGAGAGAGAGAGAGAGGGAGAGAGAGAAATAGAAAGAAAGAAAGAAAGAAAGAAAGAAAGAGAAAGAAAAGAGAAGAAGGAAGGGAGATAGATCTTGAGGTATCATGAGAGTAAGGAAGATGAAACGACGTCGAACGAGGGTGATCCTTTGATGGTGAAGATCTTTCGGAGCTCCACGCTACGACCTGCCGCTGGATAATCCTCAACGAATCTTCCTCTCTCACACAGCGCCATCGATTCTTCTCTCTTCTCGATTGTTTTAAAGAGAATTTCGATGAACTACGTATAACCATGATCGTATCACGATGTTGAAAAGAAAAAAAAAAGGAAAGAAAAGAAAAGAAAAGAAAAGAAAAGAGAAAAGAAACGAAGGAAAAGAAAAAACAAAAAAAAAAAGGTAATAACTCTCTGATCGTACTGTTCTGTTCTAACGTTTCGAAAATCTCTTTGATGATTTGAAGAATAATTATGTATCGTTAAAAAGACGAAAAAAGAAAAAAAAAATGAATCTCGTCGTATCTTTAAAAGGAATATACGTTCGTTCAAATAGATAAGGACGATGTTTCAACGTTAATAAGTTTTTATTGATCGAAGTAATAAGAATAAATAAAAATTGTATAATCTTTCGTTGATAACAAAATGCAGTAACGGTATATAATGTAATCTAATACGCGTTATCGGTGCCCTGGACGATTAATAAAAGAAAAAGATACGAGAGAAAATGATAGTCTAGTAGTAGATAAAAAACTATATCCATTTGCGTTGATCCGTGGCAAAAGAAAGATAGACGTACGATTAGAGTTAGACAATATATATATATATATATATATATATATATATATATATATATATGAGAAAGAGAGAGAGAGAGAGAGAGAGAAAGAGTTATAGTTAATTACTAAATTATCGGCGACAGATCGGCGATGAGAGAAATTCGAGTCACGGGACTAAGAGGGACAGGAGGAGGAAGACGGGGGATAAATAAGAGGCGGGTCTTCGAGTAATAATAATAATGATAATGATAAGAAGAAGAAGAAGAAGAAGAAGAAGAAAGAAGAAGAACGAAGAAAGAAGAAGTTCTTCCTGTATCGTCCGATGAAACCTGCCTAGATTTCTCTCTTTCGCTACCGGGATGGGAGAGGGTAGGTGATCTAATTTCCCGAGCGGTCGTGCAGAAAATGATCTTGGCCGCGATTACGAAACGGCTTCCAGTCTTTATCGGTTCTGATGCCGCGGGCCATCTTTTTTCATCGGTCCCTTTTTCGTTTCCTCCCAATAGACTCACCGTTTTTCCTTGAGACCGATTTCTGGACCAACATAAAGAATTTTGAAAATTTTGTAAGACTCCTCTTAAAAATAAAGTTTAACTTTCTCTTTCTCTCTCTCTCTCTTTCTTTCTCTCTCTCTCTCTCTCTCTCTCTCTCTCTCTATATATATATATATATATATATATAAATATATATAAATATATAAATAGATATATATATATCTATTTAACTGTCTCTATCTCTATCTCTATCTCTATCTCTATCTCTGTCTCTGTCTGTCTGTCTGTCTGTCCGTCTCTTTTTCTCTCGTTTCTTCATCTTATATTCTCTTTCTTTTTCTGTCCTTTTCTCTTTCTCGTGCGCGTATCATTGACGTAACGATGCACGAAGTGTATAAGTCGGGAACACGCAGAGAACTCGGGCGGCGTTAGATGGCGATGGCCCTTCTTGGCCTCGAGGACTGTTTATCCCATAATTAACATAATGAGATAGGAAACGTTGATATTAGCACTAAGTTAGTTAATAGCGCATTTAATATATAAAACGTCGTTGGTTCGCGTGAAATGTTTCTTACATATATGAATGAATCAATCCCCCTAAAACGAGATTTTGCAAATCGAAAAAAAAATGTTAAATATCACGAATTAGAATTTGTCATCAAGTATAAATCGTAATTTAATTTTTCTTTACGTCTCGTACGCATTTGGATTCGCATCATTTTCGATGGAAGGATTACGAAGAAGAAAATAACTAAAACTGGTGGTCTTCCTTTGTCCATCGAAAAACGCCTGATGTCTTAATCCCCGGAGGCGTTGCATAATCCACAACAGCTGCTCGAACTCGCGAAAGAGGTGCTAGTTATATTCAGAATTCTTTTCGCATCTGGTAACTTCTTCGTATTGTTTTTATTATTTTTTTTTTTTAATACAAAATTTTTTACCATATATCGTTTACAGAAATTTACAGTTCCTTTCTCTCCTTCTCTTTATCTATCTATTTATCTATCTATCTATCTATCTATCTATCTCTCTTTATTTTACCATTTCAAGAATTAAGAAAAAGAATTAATAATATATTTTATTATAAAAAGATACAAGTGACAAGACATTTCTCTGATATTATTTCAAAGACTTCGAAGAAATTTATAATTATAAATGTAAAACTAACGCAAGAGAGAAAGAAAGATAAAAAGAGAAAAATATATAAGGGGAAAGAAAGAAAGAGAAAGAGAGAGAGAGAGAGAAAAAGAAAGAAAGAGAGAGAGAGAGAGAGAGAGAGAGAGAGAGAGAGAGAGAGAAAGGGTACCCTTCGAAGAGAAGGATTAGCTTGGAGGGCAGTCGACGAGTCCTGCGAAGGTACTGATCCTCTCTCTCTCTCTCTCTCTCTCTCTCTCTTTTTCTCTCTCTCTCCTTTGTTTCTTTTCGGACAGTCGGAGCCAGAGGTCTCCGATGGCGCCTCTCTCAAGATATAAATTAATTAGATTTGTGTGGGGGGTGTGTCAGCGAAGTGCCGACACCATGTTCCCTTTCCTTTTATCTCTTTCTCTCTCATACATACACATACACAAAAACAGTTTCATTTTTCTTCTCTCTCTCTCTCTCTCTCTCACTCTCTCTCTCTTTTTCTTTCTTTCTCCCCTCTCTCTCTCTTTCTCTCTCCCTCTCTCTTTCTTTTTCTATCTCTCTTTTTTTCTTTCTTTCTCCCCTCTCTTTCTCTCTCTCTCTCTCTCTCTCTCTCTCTCTCTCTCTCTCTCTCTTTCTCTTTCTCTCTCTTTTTTTTCAGACCGTGCGTCGATTCGCATAACGTTCGGTTCGAAGATAAAATTTAGCCTCGTCTCTCGCGTGCCAAAACTCCATTTCACGATCCACGATTTCGTTCGTCGTCGTCGTCGTCGTCGTCGTCGTCGTCGTCGTTGTCGTCGGTGAACGAACAGAAAACATTAACTCGAATCGAAAATATTACAAGAAAACTTGACGATGATTTAGGAGACAATCGACAAATTTCCTGGCCATTACTAAGAGGTACGTATATATGTACATATCTATTCGGTGACATATTACTATTATACAGGTATTATATATTATCAACGTTTTATATCGAAGCTTGATCGATCACACGAATATGTGTAATACATGGATTATTTATATATTCATAGAATATCTATCTATTATAAGGGAGTGATTAACTAAGACTCGTGATTTAATAAATAATTATGTGCATCCGCTTATAATATCCTTATCAGATTATTTTTCATACTATTTATCCTTGAGTAAAAGTTCACATCGTAATAATATAATTAATATTAATAATAGAATGAAAAAGTTATATGAAGTTATCGTAATAATATTTTAATATGCGAATTAAATGTTATGTCCATACTCGAAGGAAAAATGGAATATTAAAAATGATTGATAGAAATCAACGTCTACGGAAATATTATCGAAAGATACAAATGTTTCTGTGACGTTGTCGTACTGACATAACATCAAATATTTTTTTATCACTCTTAAACACGTAACACATATGCAGAGAGAGAGAGAGAAAGAGAGAGAGAGAGGAGGGGGGAGGGAGGAAGAAAAAAAAGGTACAACGACAGTTGGGGCATCGACGGTGGTGGCTAATTACACGTGAAGTTACACGACAGACATCATCTCTTCTTACGGCCATTAATTTCTCACGACATTTCATTTAATTACTCTTCACGAGACTTATTTCTCTTAAAAATATTCACAAATTCTATGACTTATTTTCTTCTTTTTTTTTCTTTTCTTTTTTTTTTTTTTTTTTTAACCAATAAATGTCAAAATTCTAAGTCACTTGTCTTAGAAATTTCGACATTCAAATTTCTTTCTTCATAACTTTTTATGATATCGTACGAGCACTTGGTTTTTCTCTAATACTCCTTTTCCCTTATTATTGCTCTTTAAATAACCCCTTTTCTTTTTTTGAAAACGATTGTTCATTGATCGCGTGTTTAACATACTTCTTAAAGCGCGCGCGGTATTCTTGCCCAAACTCTTACGTTTTATATTAATAATAAAATAATCTAGAGAATTTAGTTAAAATTAAAAAAAAAAAAAAAAAGTTGCATACAGATAAGCATATACACATAAATTTGAGAAAAAGAAAAGAAAAGAAACTCTCTC
>NC_140816.1:3277500-3330000 GCF_050613455.1 Vespa mandarinia | reverse complement strand
AAGTAAGAGTGTTTATGTATTTGCTGTGTCTGTGTCTCTCTGTGTGTGTGTGTGAAAGAGAAAGAGAGAGAGAGAGAAAGAGAGAGAGAGAGAGAGAGAGAGAGAGAGAGAGAGAAAGAAGGAGAGCGATGGAGACTAGAGGTTTTTGAAATGTCCTTCGAAGTGATCCGTCTCTCCCTGAATTTGTTCTTTTTTTTTCTGGTGCATGCTGGGGTCACGACACCTGCCAGGTAGAAAATCATCGGAGAGATCCGTAGGGTCTCTTAGAAGTATTTGCGCTTCGTCATTGTACCCCTCAAATGGAGGAACGAGAAGAACATATTGTGTGACAGGAAGATACCAAGGAAAGTGAGAGAGAGAGAGAGAGAGAGAGAGAGAGAGGGAGAGAGAGAGAGAGAGAGAGAACCTGAAACGAAGGGATGCTTTGTTATTATGTGAATTTTCACGGTACCACCCCTTAGTGGATACAACCCTATAGGAGAATATCTTCGTGGAATTTTAAATTATCCGTTATCTATATCAATAAAATATACTCGATTGTTGAATACTTGCTAAAAGAAACTAATATAATCCTCCCAACCCCCTATTCATCCACCCTTTACTTGACGTAATGTATAAATTAATTATATGTATTAGGTGGATCGGAAAGTAATGTCGCTTTCTTAAATTAAATTCAAACGAATAAATTTTTAACAAGTTTTTATTTTTAATCACAATCAAATATCGACATGCGCAGAAACGACATTACTTTCCGGTCCCCCCAATATTATAAGAGGTGGAAAGTAGTCTTTGCGAGACGATATAAAATTAAGAGGCGGGGGGGCGGGTTTACTCTGGGCACCTATCCCATCGGCACCTTCGATATTCTTCCCGTGATCCCTATTATTTGACTACTACGTTACGTTTTCAAACGTAGTAGTAGGATTCTCGTATTTAAAGTTCATATAAGAAATAACGAGAAGAATTGTTTCATTATCTCCCTGTGATACAGGGATTACGTCAATGTTTTGATTTGATTTGTTTAAATTTATTAATCGCCTTATTTATTCTTGATACAACATCTTATTCATTGTCTACGTCACAATCGCTTCTCGGTCTAATTAAATTACTGTCTTTGATAGAGCTGAAAATGAAAATTGTGATTAGAAGGTATCTCTTTCTATTTTTACCAATCAGATTCGCATTCCTTCCATAGGATTTCTTTTCAGCTCTGCTATGACAGTAATTCTGCTATAATTATAACATTAATTCATGTTATATTATATTTTTGTCAATCAAACAAAATTTGTCTAGATTTATATGCAATGTTTATACATTTGGAAGCGAACAACAAATAGACGTTCGTGAAGAGGTTGATTCAAAATGTTCCTGGATAACTTAATCGGCAGAACAATCGTTCAGAAAGTGAAAGATCCAAATTCAAATCTCCAAGTTCCAAACTATCCGACGGACCAACTTTTTTTACGAATCCTACATATGTATATACATATATATTACATATATATATATATATATATATATATATATATATATATATATATATATAGGATTAAAGTATTGAAGAACTAAAAGTATTAGACAGAATCGTAAGACTATAATACTTGATATGAATACGTTCGTAAAATAGTTATTGACTCGTCAGATATCTCGCCATTCGTGTAAACTCTTCAAACGAGCTGCATCGAATAATGTCCAAGCGTGGAGTAAGAATTATCAATAGTACTCATTGGTATGGAGTTCTCCTTGTTTGAATGCTTTCTCCCCGATGTGTTTTTTCTTTTTTGATTTTCATGTGTCTTTGCATGTTTCGTCAAGTGATCACTTCTCATGAATCTTTTTCCACATTCAGAACAAGCAAATCTTTTCTCACCGGTATGCGTACGAAGATGACGTTGAAGCTCGTCGCTCCTCGTAAATTTTTTTCCACAAAAAAGCCAATTACAAATGAATGGCCTTTCTCCTGTATGCCATCTGAGATGGGCTTTAAGATGCGAAGTTTTTCCATATACCTTTCCACAACCTGGTACATGACAAACATGTTGCCGTTTGCCATCTAATCCAAGTTGACCGCCGCCATCAATTTGACAATTTGGACAACGGCATCTTGTACATTTTCTACCCGATCCGGTTTTACCGGTTGAATCGATCGATGAATCGTTTCCTAATGTATGATGTTCAGCTGACGATGTCAAAGGCCATTGATAAGGAGAACCAAGTTCTTCCAAACAGGGTTGTAAATCTGATGGGGCAGGTGACATAGTGTAGTGCTGGATCGTTGTCAACTGATGACTCGCTGAATGGCTCATTGAGTGATTACACGCCGAATGAGTTTGAGCAGTCCACGAAACTGCACTCGAAGGCATTGTATAAACCGGTGGCGTCAGGCTCTCCGTCATCTGAACATGAGTCGTCACGATGGGAAACCAGTAGCTCGATTGCCCACTCTGAAGAGGATGATGACTATTCTGTGAAGGATTATACGATTGATAGTGCATCCCTGCACCGTTATAATCCATTGACGAATGTTGATGCATCGATATCGGAAGAGTTGACGCCGTCATGCCAGGCATCGGTGACATCGTTGACACGCACATCTGTATAGAAAAAAAAAAGTCAAAATATTCGAATATCGTTAATTATGTTAGACAAACAAGTTCGGAATATTTACATTAAACATTCCTCGTCGTTTCCTCCTTCCTCCCGACCGGAACAAATTTTTTCAAATCTTTAGTTGACGGGAATATCAAATCTCACAACCGATCCACAAATAGATATTCCTCTCCTGTCAACACCAACAAAATTTCATAATGAACCTTTTGGTACTGCATCACTTTATATTATCACAGTTTCACTGTTTTAATAATAAGCACTTTCAGTTTTCTTGTTCTTTCTCGTCTTTTTCTTCTTCTTCTTCTTCTCCTTCTTCTTCTTCTTCTTCTTCTTCTTCTCCTTCTTCTTCTTCTTCTTCGAGATGATGATGATGATGATGATGACGATGATGATAATCCAAAATTCTTCGCTTAGTAATCCAATCGGTGGGGTTCGCGTCTTAATTCTTTTAACAGCGTTGCTTTATTTCTTTCTCTTTCTTGTATTTCTATTTTTTTTTTTTTATATTTCCTTTTTATTTATCTTTTTTTCTTTTTTTTTTCTTTTTTCTTTTTTTAGCTTCTTTTCTCTTTCCTCGTTTTTATTTATTTTTTTCCTTCCTTTTTTTTTCTTTTTCTTTTTTCTTTGCATGAACGAAGAAACGAAGACGAAGGAAAAGGAGGAAACGAAGGAGAAGGAGGAGAAGAAGGAGGAGAAGAAGGAGGAGGAGGAGGAGAATGAAGTGGATAAAATCGAAGATGAGAAAACACGTTGATGAGAAAAAGAGTGAAGAAGTAGTAACAAGAAGAGAGCGGGTGGTTGGAAGGGGGAGGGTGGGAGAAAAGTAGTAATGGAAGTAAACACGAAATGCGGTCGTCGTCGTCGTCGTCGTCGTCGTCGTCGTCGCCGTCGTCGTCGTCGTCGTCGTTGTCGTCGTCGTCGAACTGCCGGAGGACTTTTCGTGCCTGCGCGATGACCGAACGTTTGCCAGATAATTGCTGGTTGCCGAGCGTGTCGCCTCGGTTTTAATAACCGTGTGGACAAGGAACCGAGAAAGATAGAGGAGGCGGCTGAATGCTTCGAGAGAGTCCTGCGAGAACGAGAGGTGGGGATAGACCCAACTGGATCCTACTCTTCTTCGAGGGACCTTAGTGCGCAAGCGTTCTCCCCACCATTAACACATAAATCAACCCTGGCTTCCGAGGATCGAGGATCGAGGCTGCACGCCTTTTGTGGTCATCCCTCGGGGGCTGCCTCATGCCCTGTGCATGCCACTGTGGAAAGCTTCTATGGATCTTACCTCCCTTCTTCTTCCTAAGGAGAATCTTTCCTTTCTTTCTTCGAGACAGTGAGAAAGGGTAGAACACGACTTTACCGATATCGTAAGCTTTTTCTTTATTTTCTTCTTCTTCTTCTTCTTCTTCTTCTTCTTCTTCTTCTTCTTCTTTTTCTTTTTTCTTTTTTCTTTTTTCTCTTTTTTTTTTCTCCTCAAAGATTAGTACTCACATCGGAAGACAAATTGGAATTCATTAAATTTCGGGTTATATTTTTGGTAAGAGAAAAAAAAAGAAGAAGAAAAAAATGACTTGTTGCGAGCTAACTGCTTTTATTTCGATTTCATTAATCTTTTCGTTTGCCGACGATAACATTGGTCACTAAACAGTTTTGATTTTTATAAATAAAGAAAGAAAAATGAAATTTTTGAATTTCTTCGAATTTTTTCATTCCTTGAAGATTTCTTATTTTCCTTTATTTCGAATAAGGATAGATATTCGAAATGTAAGGATATCAAAGAATGAAGAATGTGATAACGATGAGCAATTTTTCTCAAGGGGGTTGATTGGGGTGTTATCGTGTAAGAAAAGATGCCAACGATTGTACCAATACGATACTCTTTGTGAATATATAACGTGCCATAAATCTATAAACCATTTTTGGTTCATCCTTTCTAAAGGCAGTTTCACACAATGCTTGCTTCTTTCTTCCAGTTAGAAATCTCCAACAGTGTGGACAAAGTATCGCTTTATGGTTTGTCTGTAAAACGATCATTGACGTAGCCGAAGTGACGACATTTTTGTGCTACCGATCCGCAGAAGATTGACGACAGCCGGTAGACAATGTATATGCAATGTAAAATGTATTAATAGTTATACATTATTAGAGTTGATGACAATGGAACGAAAACGTTATATGAATTATCATAGTTTATCAAAGTGAAAGAACATTACCGTGAATGATTTTATCGTTCACTCATTATTTTCACTAATGTGATCCATCGATCAATCATCGATACGTTTTTTCGTCTCAACGGATCCTTCTTATTATTTTATAATAATCATCTATAAAACATAATACATTTGTGAACATTGTTATTAATTATCATTAAAACATCAAGTCGAGATATCTTGTTTGCACAGCTTTTTACATTGGTCAGTTATCACGATAACGATTGACAGGTCTCGTTGTATCTTTACAACGGATGCTTATTATCTTCTTTGACAGACCAAATCTAATCTTTCTTATGTCAAATGATAAAAGAAGAGTTAACATGACATCACGTTCATCCCGATTCGTTCTCGTAACTTAGCTTATATATATATATATATTCCTTGGAAATGTTTATTATATATGAGGCAATAGAAACGAGTTTGTCGTAAGTCAATCGCATACAGGAAAACGATTATCAACTTCCTTTAGGCGACGTCACGTGCGCATTGAGAAAAGCAATCCTCTGCTAGCCAAGTCATCGATCATCGTTGTAAAGAATATTCCTGGACGTTCTTTCGTTAAACGTCCAAGATAGCAATGAGTAAATTCTCTCATGGGAACAGATTTCTCTCTTGTTTGTCGTGAATTCATTGGAAATAGGAAAGAAAGGATGACCACTGATGCGCGACACATGTCTCTTCTTCTTCTTCTTCTTCTTGTTCTTCTATTACTTCTACTACTTCTACTTCGACTTTTTCTTTTTTCCTTTACTTTTCTTTTTTTTCTCTCTCTCTCTCTCTCTCTCTCTCTTTCTTCTTCTTCTTCTTCCTCTTCTTTCTCTTCTTCATCATCATCTTTTTCTCTCAAGCGGTTTACTAGCAATGGCAAGGTTCTTTCCATTCCAATGTCGTCGTAAATCTTTTGCTTTCAGAAGAATGAGATGGGTGTAAAGAAGGCACCATTCCTCCTTAACTCTTTTAAAAAGATAACTCTTTTTCTTTTGAGTTTTCCTTAACTCTCGAGAGATGCATTGTTCCCTAATAAGCCGCTTAGTGTCTAAGACTTAGAGTAAATTGTTAGCGTTAGTAAACACTACTCCTATAACAAGATTTGAGAATAAACCAGCTATGTATATAATATCTTCGATATTATATAATAGATAGTGATGATCAATTATAGAATTAATAAATTTATTAATTTTAAATAAAAATGAATATTTGCCGATGATAAAAGATATTGTTCGTTCGAAAATTTCACGTCTTTGTTTCACACAGGTGTTTTCTCGTCGACATGGCAAATCAGAAAAATAACCATGGGGGGGGGGGGAAGCCCAAAAACGCATTTTCCAAGTTTCCCGACGATTTTGGTACACCCTTGAAAGAACCCCGAGGTTTTTGGAATATATTCAGGTCCGTTGAACCGACGCAAATCGTAAGTCGTCTCAGGTCAGGATCCTGACGTTTCTTCTACGACGCGAAAGAAATCGACAGGCTTTCCTTCGTGTATTCGCCGACTTTTCCAACGGTGTTAATGAAAGTGTCACGCGTTCTCGTCTCTCGTACATTTTTAAGGTATTCGTGAGTTCAATGGGATCTTCTTCTTGCCTTATACGTGTCATTTCGTATTTCTTTCTTTTTTTCTTTCCTTCTTCTTTTTTTCTTTTTCTCCTTTTTCAATTCACCGCGAGATAGCTTGACCAGGTAGATGCCGTGAATTTCGAGCCATTCGTATTTTCTCTATATCTCTAAGATTATTCCAAAATGATCTTGGAATTCGAAATGATGATAAGGATAATTAATTGGAATGCTTAGTACGCTGTTAAAAAGCTATATTTACGTAAAAGAAAAAAAAAAAAAAAAAAAAAAGAAAAATGCGAATACTCTTCGCACTCGCTATAAATTCATCTGCGAGAGTATTAGAGAATTTGGAAAAAAAAATAAATAGTTTCTATATCTTTTTAGAATAAGAAGAAGAAGAAGAAGAAAAGAAAAAAAGAAAAAGGGAGAGAGAGAGAGAGAGAGAGAGAGAGAAAGAGAGAACAGTGCTTTTTGGATTTGAAAAGATAGAGATAGACGAAGAGAGAAAGAGAGAGAGAGAGAGAGAGGGAGAGAGATAGATAGAGAGAGAGAGAGAGAGAGAGAGAGAGAGAGGGAGAGATTAACGGAAAGCGGGGGAGGGGAAGTTTAGTCGTAACATATATTTCTCCACCGACCGTAACAGTCTTTCGGCACTCTTTTGTAGAACCTACGGAGACCGTGTGCGCATAAATAAGAGATATTGCCTTGGAGAAACCAATATTACCGAAAAAAAAAAAGAAAAAAAAAAATGAAGAAATGAAAAAAAGAGAAGAAAAAAAAAACGAAAAAGAAAAAACTAAACTAAAGAAAGGAGACGCTTTCCGAGAGTTCACCGTAACTCAAAGATTTTTATAGTTTGCTGGAAATCTCTTCGTTTCGAAACGGCTGAAATATTAATGTTATCGTGTATACGAGTGAACCAAACACGTTGCCTTTGAAACACCTCGTCTCGCAATTAATCGACTCTTTTAATCATTATTAGTTACACGGCTAAGAATTTAGATGTTTATCCATGAAATGGGAATCATATTAAATCACAATATTGAATTACGTCGATGAAACGTGATCAGCGTAAATTGTTCTTCGATTCTGATGGAAAAAACAAAATATATATATATATAAAAAATATATAATATATATAAAAAATATATAAAAATATAAAAATATATATATTTTATTAAAATATATATATATATATCATTTTTTTTTTATGATACTCGCTGAATTCTCTTAAAGATATAGGAGAAAGAAAGAAAATTGTGATTATTGTCTATATTTAAAAAAAAAAAAAAAAAAAAAGAAAAAGAGACCAAAAGTGACCTCAAAAATTCCATAAGAGAACACAAGTCCACGAAAGGATTGACAAAAAATTCATCACGATCATTCTAAAGTTTTTTATTTATTTATTTTTTTTTTCTTGCGTTCTTTTTTTTCAAATCACGTTATTATGCCGGACAAAAGATAAAAAAAAAACAAAAAAAAATCGTCGATCGGTCCGCTAATAAAAAACAGAAATAATCTAAGCTAATCAACTAGTCTCTTAGCTCAATCGATCATATACGATGACTAATACTATTGTAAAACGTTTCCAATCTTAATCGATCGATTTGTAAATATTTCTCGATTTACAAAGAAATAATAATAATAGTATCGTTTAAGATAAATAAATAGACTTTATTTTCGTTAAAAGCATCCGTCAATCGTTATCATCGAATGGAAAAACGCGTAAAACCATGCTTGAAATGTATCATAAGTTGGAGTGATCTGATGACGGGGATTTTGCTCTTTCGAACGTCATTACGGTCCAAAACCTTTTCCCCTCATGGCCGTGGGCCAATTTTATACGCGATTTACCTGGTCGAACAGTGCATCATCGGGATCAGCAGGTCAGTGTTCTTCTCTTTCTCTCTCTCTCTCTCTCTCTCTCTTTTTCTCTCTCTCTCTCTCTTTCTATCTATCTATCTATCTATCTATATATCTATCTCTGTCTCTATCTTTCTCTTTCTCTTCTAGGCGAGAGAACCATTCTCGAAGAAAACGCGGATAGAAAAGATGAAGGTAGAAGAATAGACAGTTAGAAAGAGAGAGAGAGAGAGAGAGAGAGAGAAAGAGAGAAAGAGAGAAAGAGAGAGAAGATAGAAAGATAGGATGAGACGAGGTCGAGAAAAAAAAAAGAAAAAAGAAAAAAGTAGAGGGCCACATTTCTCGACAATGTTGTCGACAATAAGGCCAGTCTTTGTAGAGCTAATGGACCGAGACTTCGTAGTTTTCACACGATGATCGGCATAACGCAAAGTTCCTGAACATTTATTTCGATTCTATAAGATCGAAAAAAGGCCACGAACTTTGAAAGGGCAATCCTCGATCGTTCGTATCGAAATAGGAAGATTAGCTGTCTATGATAGGCATCTCTAACAGTGACTTTACTAAAGAGTTTACCTAATGCTAATCGGTTTACAGGGATTACAATGGTATAAACAAGGGATTAACGTCAGTTAACCCGTTTGCACTTGAATGTTTTTCTCAACTAAAGCTTTCAGCAGGTCGGACCTTTTCTTTTTTTTTTTTGACTTTATCAGTGCCCGCATTTATTGTCAATTAATGCCTGAGAATCTTGTACTCCGAGTACAACGTCAAATTTTGTTAATGCCTGTTGAGGAATACTTCGTGCGAGGTCTACTTCCTATGTATATATTTTTTTTTTTCTTTTCCTTCTAACATTTATGTAATTCCTTCTATAATTAATGAATGGCGTTTAGACATAAATATATTATTGACGGAAGATAAACTTGACTTGTTTGTTTATCATCGGGGAACGTATAAATAATGTATTTATACGGAAAAAAAAATGGATTCTTGGAAATTTTCTTTCTTCCTTTTGATTCTTCTTTTTTTTTGTTTTTATTTGTTTATTCATTCGTTGTTTTTTTCTTTCTTTTCATTTATCTTTGTATTTTTTTTTTCGTTTTTGTTATTTCTTTTTTTCTAAACTACTACGAATTTTTCGAATTATCCAACATAGAATTACCAGCGACAACGACAACGACGACGACGACGACGATGATGATGATGATAATGATGATGATGATGATAGAACAGCACGGTGATTCCTTCCTTCTCGGTGAGTTTAAACAAATGAGCAACCGAGAAAGGATTCATTAATCATTCGACGAGGAAGAAGATGCGGGATCGTTCCGGATCGTTTAAAAGAACGAACCGAAGTCGCGCCCGATATTCATTCTTTATAGATCGTTTGCAAAGAAAGGAACGGTTGATTGTTAGCATAGTAATCGATATACGTAACTGGTCGCTAGTATCCTCGGTTACACGTAAATGATTGAGAAAGAGAGAGAGAGAGAGAGAGAGAGAGAGAGAGAGAGAGAGAGAAAGGTAAGGAAAAAAAATGGAGATGAGAATTTTCAAAGTCGAAGAACCGACCATCGTTCGATAAATCGCGAAAAATATTACGTGAAGAAACTCGCGAGTCGCGCGAGTATCGAATGTAAAAGGCAAAGAAAGAATGATGGTATATGTACCTGCATCAAAAAAAAAAAAAAAAAAAAAAAAAAAGAAAGAAAACGAAAGAAAGAAAAAAAAGAAGCCGATCCCAGATCCATAAATTTGTGCTCTTGGGAAAGAAGAATCGAGCCGAACGCTTTACTCCCCATGCCGATTCTATTCGAAGAGAATGACACCCCTGTCATAGTGCGACCTGTTGCGTCTCTGTGGTGAATGATAAAGAGGAAAAGAAAGAAAGAGAGAGAGAGAGAGAGAGAAATCGAGAAGAAAAAGCAAAAGTTAAAAAAGGGACACAACGAGAATTTTCTTCGAGGTTGTAAAGATATTCATCAATCGTGAGAAATATCTCGCGTAAAAAGATCATAGTTTTATTATAAATAATATTTTATTATGAATAAATCTGTATTTTTAATGATGTCTATGCACTAGATTTAAATTAACAGAAAAATTCTGTTTTTTAAATAATTAGTTATTAAAACTTGAAAGATTTATTGGATCTGTTTCTCTTTAACAACATTCAATATAATTTATTACGATATAATAATTTATTAAGGTATATTATATTATGGTTCAATAGAGACATTAATTCGTATTTGTAATTGTATCAGCTACTGGCAAATATTATAAATGTATAGATATGACGATAAAATGATAGATATAAACGTAAATGATAGATATAAACATATAGTCATACGGTTGCTGTAATCCCATTTTTCTTTCTTTCTTTTTTTTTATTTTCCATAAATAATTTTGACCTAATTAAATATCGGAAGATTTGAAATTAATACCATTAGAATAAAAATTAAATTTCAAATATTCTTGACCAAAAAAGAAAAAAAAAAAAAAAAAGAAAAAAAGAAAAAAAAAAGAAAGGAAAGAAAGAAAGAAAAAAAAACATTTTATAAAAGATATAAATTGATACATACTTTCTTTTAAATCCATATAATATATAATATTTCTAATATTGGCATATCTTATTAAAATTGTCAATTGATTTGCTTAGATATCGATTATCGAACTTGTCTATACTCCTTGTCTTTTTCTATATGCACTTATTTAATTCTCACTCTTACTCTTACTTAGAATTCGTGCAAAATTTCGTTCGTTTTACAAATTGGCTACTCGATGACAACTCATTAGTCTTTGAAGATGAAAAAGGTTCACGATGGAAATTGGAACAAGACCAAGGCCGACTTTGTGTCGGAATGGGAGATACGGTAGTCTTTGACATTGGACCGTTCACGTCTCTGCTGGATACGTATGGTACAAACGAGCCTGTTGAAAGATAAAACCACACAATACACCGCCATTTGCGGTGTCCAAAGAAATATATCTTCTAAGAAAAATCAATGCTATTGCAAAGATCGTCGATAACTTTTTGGAACTTTCCAAGAAATCGCAACGATATCCAATCAAAAAAAAAAAAATAAAAAATAAATAAAAACGTTTGCAAGATCGTGACATTGAACGTTAATCAATTAATCATTCGTTTTAGAATATTTGTATAAAAAAAAAAAGAAAAAAAAAAAAAAAGTATATTTCCAATTTAAAATACGCTAATCTCATCTTCGAATGATCGAAATATCACGATCGTATTTTTTGAAGGATGACAGCTCGCTAATTATATTTGAATTTGATCATATGCACAAGAATATTTCTTTTAATCTTTTTTAATAAGTTTCACAAGGATACTGATTCGTCGTCATCAAACCCACCGGAGCAATTCTTTTATCTTTAGAGAAGAATTTCGGCGCTTCGCTTGAAACAATAGGGAAGAAAATCTGTTAGGCCCTTCGACCGATGCGATGATTAAAAGCAGCGAGCGCCGAGAAATGTATCCCTTCAAAATGTGGGAATAGAAAGCCACCCAAGGTTTCCACTCAAAAAAGAAAAAAAAAAAAAAAAAAAAAAGAAAAAGAAAAAGAGAACCTCGTTAGGCCAACGATCTCTTTTTCAAAACACTTCGACTTTATCACATTTCACGCAGTTCTCCTTTGATAATTTTTTTAAATAGAACATATATGTAGGTACACAAAAAGATCATTTTAACGGAAGTTGAGTTCGGCAAGACATCAGAAGATTTCATCTAAGCGAATGTGTATCGAGTATCAGTTTCAGACCTAAAATTGACATCGGTATCTTCAAAGTTAACACCCTGCTGTGAGCCCTAAAAATGCCGACAGGGTTGTTCTATCGGTTAACTCGAAAAAGCCGAAATCGTTTCGTCCGAATAAACGAGGCTATTCGCAGAAACTTTTCTTCCCGTCCTCGAACTTAGGGTATCGTAATCGATTACCTTCGATCATTCCAAAGAAGAAACTCTTCCAAATATTCGATAGACGAACTAAACGAATGTGTATCGCTTAGTTTCTTGTGATCGTCGATTTATCTGACTAATAACATGCATACAGATTTGTGGAATGTGAGACGAACGTCTTTTTCAATCTTTTACATAATCTAATTTCTCGATATAATAACATTGGGCGCAGTAAATAAGTAGATAAATCTTTATATAAATATAACACAAATATGTAAGAACAATTTTTATAGATCAATTGAAACTAATCCATTGTTTATTAGAAAATATTTATTTTATTGTTATTGCAAATGTTCGATAAAATTTTCTTAACGGTTAAAAACTATATCGGATATAAAATACAAAAATTCTCGAAGGAACTAGAGAAATAAGCGTTACAATATACAATGTATTACAAAAATTGTTTTACAATATTATTTCTTATAACTTTAACGTCATTATTAGCTATATCAGGTACCTTTCCTTCCTTAAGTTATTTTAACAAAAGAAAGGTATAGACTAAAATGGCTTTCAATCTATTGATTTTCAATAATGATATTAACGAAATTTCCAATTACAGTAAAAGTAATATATGTGTATTTCTATACTTCTATTTCTTTTATTTGTCAATATTGTCTATATAAAACTGGTCGATATATTAATTTTTATAACTAATTTTATTCGATTTTTGCTATGAATAAATAAATTTTCTCTTATTCAATCTTAAAGTCATACACAATTTTCCCTTTAATTTATTTCTTTCACATGTGCAAATTTGATGTATCTTTAAAAATACGATTAAAATATGATCATATATTCAGAATACGATCGCGTAATATGATAACATTAGATATCAAATGCTATTAAAACCTTCAAATTACATGAGATAAATGATGTAAATCATATATCATAATGAGATAGATGATGTAAATCATCTATCTCATTATAATTATATTATAATACTTAAATATCCAATAATTTTGTAATACATATATACGAGACAGTTATAATCACTAGTGAAGAGATAAGAAGGCGTTGTCATATGATGAAATCATGATCTTGTGTATCAGTAAAATAATATTTACTGATCGAATATGATTAATCGAAATATTGTATTTTTTCTCTTTTTATCATTCTTATCTTCGTGTTTATTCTTTCAAAGAGAGAGAGAGAGAGAGAGAGAGAGAGAGAGAGAGAGAGAGAGAGAGAGAGAGAGAGAAAGGAGAGGAGGATATGGAGAGGAAATATTTTTTTATCATAAGTTAGTTCTCATGAAAATAACGTCGCCTATCAATAGGCGCCTATCAATATATAACCCATTTTACATATGGATATAGAAGTGTGCGGAGATTGCAGGATATAATATCTGAAAGGAATACATTCTTACTAATTGTTTTATATGACAATCTATTTAATTAAAGAATAAAAAAAGAAAAAAGAAATCAAATACCTGTATGTAAAACAATATATCGAGAGAAAAAATAAGAATATATATTTATTCGCTTTTTGAGCGAAACATACTTAATAAGTATATAGGTATAAAGTAACCTTAAAATTATTGAATAAGTAGAAAAAAATTGTGCAAAATATTATTTTTACAGACGAGCAGATTGTTCAGATATGTTTATCGGTACACCAGCTTCGCGTAAAGCTTTGGTCAATTTCTTTCCCAATTCGATGTCAACTTGAGAGAAATTTTTCACCGCTCTTTCGACTATGAACAAGGAAGCATTCTTTAAATGGTTTGCTAGGTTCTCTACCAATCTGGACTTAGCATCGTCATCAAGTACGTTCCTCCAGAATAACGTAGCTTGTCCGAAATCGTCTTCGTCAACTGGCTCGTAACGATCAATATCACCTTTAACGCTAATCGGCGGTGTACGTAGAGCGGGACACTCTTTTGGTCCGGAGAAACTATTGGGATAATAATTAGGTGCACCATCTTGATTGTTTATAGCCATAGCGCCGTCTTTCTGATAATTCATCGTTGATATATTCTATAGATAGAAAACGATATATGTATATCTCTCAATTATACATCAATAGGCAAACAATTTACATTAACACGTAAAACGTTATAAATGATTACCTTGTAAGGACAATTAATAGGCAATTGAAGATGATTCGGACCTAGACGATGTCTTTGCGTATCGCCATAAGCGAAAAGACGACCTTGCAACAATTTATCTGGACTTGGTTCTATACCAGGTATCAAATGAGCCGGATCAAATGCTATCTGTTCCACATCAGAGAAATAATTATTTGGGTTTCGATCTAATACAAATTTACCCACAGGAATCAATGGATATTGGTCGTGAGGCCATATCTGTTTTAATCGAATATCATTCGTTAATATAATATGTTCGAAATAATAAACGAATTCTTAATGATAATGAAAAGTATTATTACTTTTGTAACATCAAACGGATTCCATTTGAAATTCTTCGCTTGTTCCTCGGTCATCACTTGTATGTAAAACATCCAAGATGGATAACGTCCTTTAGCTATAGCATTGTATAGATCTCTGATTGAATAATCCGGATCGGACGAGCTTAATTCTGCCGCTTTATCGACTGAAAGATTTTTAATTCCTTGATTTGTCTGAAAGTAATTAAAAAATTTGTATTTCATATCTTTAATTGAAACTAATGTTAATGTAATAACTCAAAGAAAAAATACCTTATAATGGAATTTACAGTAAACCATATTATTGTAAGCATTCAACATTTTAAACGTATGCGATCCATAACCATTCATGTGACGATAGCCATCCGGAATACCACGATCAGAAAAAAGGAACAGAATCTGATGCGTAGATTCTGGTCTCAATGAAATAAAATCCCAGAACATATCATAGTCCTAGAAAAAGAAAAAAAAAAAATAAAAGAATAGAACACATCGCGGCATATTAATGGTTTTAACAGTGCGTATAAAAAAGTAAATTATTCAAGGAAGAAAGGAAAAAAAAAATGTCCTATCGTGTTCGATCGGATCATTTATCCTCGACAAAAAAAAAAATGAAAACAAGAAATAGCGAAAAAAAAGTTACAATTCCGATCTTTAGTTCATTTTATTCACATTTCTTTCGATTAAATATGATGTTGGATTCAAACTGATCCAGAACGGATCATTGAAACTGTTCGGGTCAACTATATGGATCAAAAATGACTTGAATAATATTATCTTATATCAAATCTTCGATACAAACCTTCAAATGGGTCGCAGGATTTCTCTTCTGTGTATGGATAAAACTCGGGAAAAAAAGAGGATCTTTGATAAAAAATATAGGTGTATTGTTACCAACTAAATCCCATATACCTTCTTCGGTATAAAATTTAATTGCGAATCCACGTGGATCTCTGCAATCGAAAGAAACGTTCGATGAAACAGGAAGGTTCGTTTACTACTTCGAAGCAAATCGACTTCTGTTAATAAAAAAAAAACAAAAAAAAAACAAAAAAAAAATAAATAAATAAAATAAAAAAAAAAAATAAAGAAATTAATTAATAACGATTGCTATTGTTCTCGCTGATCAAGATCGTTGATTCTATCGATGTCAAGAAAAAAAAAAAGTAAAGTATCATTTAATAGCGTCATATTGTAATTACATGAATCATTATTTATATATATATATATATTTAACATTCTTTGTTCCATATATAATGATTTTTCTTTTTTGCGAACTCTTAAACATGTACGATGAATTATAAATACTAAATTTAACGATCTATTATACTTGATGATTAACATTGTTATCTTTCGATATATCCGTGGGAAGGCCTTAAGAAATTTTCTCATGGATTGTTCTCTCATGTTTTTTTTCTTTCCAAAACAAAAAAGAAAAAGAAAAAGAAAAGAAAAACTTTATATGTATTTCTCAATTACACATTGTTAATTTTATTGGATATAACATTTGGTTTTTATATTTGATCTTAACAATAGTAGCGTGTGCATTTACCTGACCGTGTCAGCCGAACCACTTTCCCCACCTACGGTAGAAAATCTCACGACAATCGGTATTCTCTCTCCAATCACGGAAAACATTTTTGCTTTGCAATATTTCGTTATATTGTGTGTTACTTCGAAATATCCGTAAGCGCCTTAAAAAAGAATACAATTTATACTTCGATCGATACGTTTCTAATATATTTCATATTTTTAAACGAATCAACTTCAACGATTAATTCATTCGTTATTGAAATACTATTTATATAACAAATGATTATAGGAGAAAATGATTAAACAATTACATTAATATTTTCCATTGTTTTAATCAACCTGAACGTTATTATTTTAGTTTATGTGTTATACTTTTTCTTTCTTCGTTGATTTAAAAAATTTTTTTTTCATTTTTTTGTAGATATATATATTGTTTTTTTTTTTTTTTTGATTTATCAATCCAATCGTTAATTAACCTTGAGAAGTATATAACTCACCGGCTCCTTTAGCGTGCACCACACGTTCCGGAATTCTTTCTCTTGTAAAATGTGACATCTCATCGAGATAAACATAATCTTGCAACAATATTGGCCCATGTGGTCCGGCCGTAAGACTAGCTGTTTTGTTGGCGATGATAGATCCACTTCCGGTTAATAATAGACTTGGTATACCCTTTTTTTCGATAGAAAAAGAAAATGATACAAATAAGTGAACAACAAACAAGCGAGCAAACAAACAAACAAACAAACAAACAAACAAAATAATTATATTTTAATAATATGAATTTTATAAGTATGTCAATTTGTATTATATAAAATTTCTCAATGGAATGGTATCGTTTAAATATTCTTATGTCTCATTCGTATAATTTTCTTATGAATTATCTCTTGTAGTTATACAAGCTGAATACAAATTTGACAAATGTTAGTTCATTGGCGTATAAAGACGGATTATTACATGCTCGCTGCATTTCCGTAGAAGAATACTTTAATATCATAAACTACGGAAGTTAGAAACGATTCGAAATCGTAAGATCGTAAAAAAAGAAAAAAAAGCAATGAGAAGAGAAAAGAAGAAAGTTTGGACATTTAATTAATCGTAAAATACATGCTTTACTTTTTTTTTTTTTTTTTTTTTAATTTAATTATACACTTGTTATTTATAAAGAAGTATGTTATTTGGCTATTTTTTTTTACGTAGTGCTTAGAGAAAATTAGTTGAATTTAGAAAAAAAAACGTCCTCGATTTTTATAATTCTTTTTCTATCGATTATATATACATGAAAAATGTATTCATACAAATCAAGGACGTATCTTAAATTTTACTTTAAATAGCAAATTTTATTATATATTTCGTAAGAGAAATATTTTATGAATGACAGTTTTATCTAATCAATTTAAAAATTGACTTCATCCGATTATCATCCCACATATCTGCGATATTATTTCATCTGTTTATTTAAAGAATATGCTAATAGATAGATAATTTAAATGAAATTAAATAAGAGAAATCCTACTTTACACGATTGATTCTATTAATTTTTCATAATCGATATCTTATAAAAGTTTTTTTTTCGATGAAATCGTTGAATTTTATTTTTAAGTAGGTAAGCGATAAAGCTAGATAAAAAAGTATTTTTCTCAAGTTCGTAAATAATATATAGAACGTTATTCTACATATTATAAATGAAATACAAAATTGCATTAACACCAATTGCAGATCTGTCTAGAAAATCTAATTATTTATATATAGACATATAATGAAGCAATGACCTAAGTGAAATGAACAAAGAAAAAAAAAAGAAAAAAGAAAAAAATAGCGTATCATGAAAATCTATTATCTGTAGCAACGAGTAACGATGACGAAAATAAATAGGAAAATTACGATGTTAGCTTTACATTCTCTATCTCTTCATCATCGTTGCCATAATCATTATGAATCATATGGTTTAATTTGAGCTCATATTATTTGCAAAATTTTCTACGTAATATTTGTGCTCGATCACGCAACGTATAGACGGAAACTTTCAGTGAAATTCATCATAATCAATTATTTTTAAAAGTTTCTCAATATGTAAAAACGAAATATGGTCTTAAAATAATGTATAATGTTCACACAGTGTGATTTGTAAATGCGAACATATAAATATACATATATATATATATATGTAAATAGATAAAGATACAAAGTCCGTCAAAGCATACTTGTGAGTGCTCGAACTTACATTCAATATATATACACGTATACACATGCGTGAGTGTGTGTGTGTGTGTATACACGTATACACACAGATAGATGTGTATATCTATAAAGTACATAGATACATATAAACATAAATTGTTGGAATATGTTAGCAACATTTGCATAAAATTTATTACGTAAATAAACAAAGTTATTTCGAATCAATATTATCTGTTAAAACTAACTATGAGGTAGAAAAAACGCGATAATCCACTCGCTTAAGTTTTATTGATTTTCTTTTCATGTTATTTTCCTATGAACCTTTTTCTTGATTATCGGATCACCCTGCGATACGAAACGATATTATTTATTCATTTTTACTTTCAAAAAGATATTCCGTTCTCTCGCATGGCAACATACTTCTCACTTCGAATGTAATAATCGCAATCGTTTTTTTCCTTCTGCTTTTTGTTCTATTTCTTTTTTTCTTTTTTTTTCTTTCGTTTTCTTTTTTACTTTCCTTCCCTTTTCTACTTCTGACATAATATTTCATGCGATATAACAATTAGATAAAAATTCAACGTCCGTTGTTGTGAGAGTTCGAATTTATGTATTTATTTATTTATGTTCGTTTATTCAATATACATATGTATACGTATAGAACACATACATACATTCATATTTTCGATCGATAAAAAACAGTCAGCTACATTTTTCTTCCTTAGAAAAAAAAAAAAAAAAAAAAAAAAAGAAGAAGAAAAAGAAAAAAACTATTATTATCGTTTCAGTTTTATTAAAATGGAATTTTTCAAAAAAGGAAATAAAGAAAAATAGGGAAGTCGTGAACAATTTTCATATCATTAATTTTTATCTGCATACGTGACGTAACATAATTAACATAAAACTAAAATATAATACATAATATTTGCATACGTAATAATTGTATTAGGAAATATGTTTAAACTAGATTATGGAGAAATATTTACTACAAAAGATTTTACGTCTGTACAATAATTTTCTGATTTACTGTGAATTTTAATCTCTCTCTCTCTCTCTCTCTCTCTCTCTCTCTCTCTCTCTCTCTCTCTCTCTCTCTCTCCCTCTCTCTCTCTTTCTCTCTCTCTCTCTCTCTTCTCTTTCTCTCTCTCTCTTTTATTCTTTCTATGTTACAAAAATTAAAAAAATACGAAACATAATGCATAACTTAGCAAAGAGATATTTTTTTGTACACAAAGTAGATTTATGAAGTATTATCGATTCTTTTTTATCTCATATAAGTATAGTGTTTTTAAGAAATTTATCATATATTTGAAAGAAAGAAAAAAAAAAAAGTTACTTAAAGAAATTATATACCAACAAATATTGCTAATTATTTTTTTTCAATTGATGATGGTCCTAATTAAATACGATAAATACATTTATTATTTAATTAAATTGTCGTGTCATAAATATGTATATAGCATATACACCCATTCATATACATACGTAACTCTCTTTCTTTTGTTCTATTTTTAGATATGAAAAAATACTCTAATATTACTGATATGGTGAAGAGAGTTAAAAAGAAGTCATTATCTTAAAGAAAATTATTTAAAGGCTTTTTCAAATATTCACGTTTTATATGACGATGAAAATAAATGTGAACAAGTATGTTCATTCATGTTATCAGTTGAACCGATCAATTGAATAATTGTATAATTTTTAATTTATAACAAGATACGTGTTAAATGCAAACAAAATCTACAAATAATTTCAATTTTATTCGATTACACGTGCAATTACCGCGGTGCATTTCTAAGATCGAACAAATTCATAAAAGATATTATGTCCAACGCGGAAGTAAATAAATATAAACAAAGTAAATAAACATCAGTGTGTGCGATGCAAGATGTAATAATATATCTATATGTATTAACGTGAACTAAATCGTAGACGTAGTCGTATGTATCTATTCGACGTCCTACACGGAATCGTCCAAGTTCTAATTTTCTCTTTTTATCGTGACATATCGCATATGTATATATATATACATTTATATATATTGTATATTGTATAATATATGTATGTACATATATATGTATGTTATATATATATATATATACATATGTACATACATATATTATACAATATAACAAGTATTCATTAGTCCAACGAGATGGAGTAAATCTTACGAAACGTAAAAGAGAGATGAGAAGAAAAAAAAAAGAAAAAGAAGTGGAAGGGAAAATAAAGAAAGTAAGAAGAAAGAGTGAGAGTGAGAGTGAGAGAAAGAGAAAGAGATATATATATATATATAGAGAGAGAAAGAGAGAGAGAGACGCTAAGAAACTAGACGTTAGGAAAAATGGAGGTCATATCTGAAAGACAAAGAAAATAAAAATTGTAGAAAAGAACAACTTAATGATCATGAAGAGGATACATTTTTTATAGATCGAAGAGTGAAAATTTGAATTCATTTAGCATGGTACCTTTAAATTTTTCTTATAATTATTGAGTTGTTCCGAAGCAGGATCTCTTTTCTTGGCTTCCATTTTATCGTCCTTCGAATCTTCGCAGGATTTATCGGTTGTATAATATCGATGAGATCGTTCAAGTGATGTTGTAATGCAAAATTGTTTTCTAGTGAGAAACGTATTACCGAACGACCAACGTTCTTCGCGATACCAAGAACGAAAACTGACTGGCAACGATGACAACGTGTTTTTATCACCTACGTCGCCACGCGATTGGTAGAAAAATGAGGGAGCAACCTGACGCCATAACACGCAACATATTCTCGGGAGGGCGCGAACGAATGATACAAAGTTATTATTTAGCATTCGGTCAATTAATTTTTCTTTTTGCTTAATCTTTTTCTCTATCTTTGTCTTTTTCCTTTTTTTTTGTTTCAATAATCACGCCATCCTTCTTCGTTTTGTTACGATTTTTTCGACGGCATTCGACCGTGTCTCCATCTTTTTTCTTTCGTTGGAGCGTTCTTTCAGATTAAATTTTTTTTTCCCCGGTTTTTCCTCTCCCCTTTTTCTTTTCCTTTTTCTTTTTTTTTTTTGTTTTTTGCCCCTACAATCGAGGACGAATCTTTCAGTTTTCGTTATTATGTTTTTCGTTTTATTTCGAAGGCTGCTGAAAATGAAAAATTTACTCGATCATTCCGATAATATTTATTTCAAATATTCAAAAAATTGCGAATCAATTCAAAATTCGATGAAGATACGAAGATATAAGTTAATCCGGTGAGAGAAAAAAAAAGAGAGAGAGAGAAAGAGAGAGAGAAAGACTAGAAAAGATTTTTTGATAATAATTGAAATCAATTATTCGATGATATTGATATAAATAAATATAAATAAGTTTGCAAATTGGATTTGATTAGAAAAAAATGAAATTTACGAATCAATAATAAAGAATTTATATAATTCCTTACTCTCATACACGATCTATATAATTATATATAATCCATATAGAATGTTATCAATGCGGTTATCACGATTTTATTTATTGTTTTTTTTTTCTTTTAGAGCTTTTAACCACTTGGTAATATATCAAATACGTATTATCTTTAACATGATAAATATACATATACATAACCTAACCTTGTCATTTAATATTACTTATGTGTTTTTTAGTTCTTTTGTTCTATCTTTTCGCTCGATCGAGCAGATATTTTTTCAATAATGAATTTTATTGCTTTTATTGAAGTTAGGCAAGAAAAATTCTCGATCGGTTCCGTTAGATTCATTGTTGAAATCGAAAAGAAAAAATTAATAAATAAATACATTTTTTTTTACCTTTTTTTGTTTTTTTTCTTTCATATTTTGCGAAGGACAAATACGAGAGAAGCTATGAGAAAAGACATAAAACAAAAAAAGAAAAAAAAAAAAAAACAAAAATAAAAAAAAAAAAAAAGTCGTATGCATATTTTTATTTTTGCAACTCTTTATTAATGTCGTTGCAGCTTCAGCTGAGCCAGGTACAGATCTGAGCTCGTTATTATAAGCGAGCTCTCACAGTTACGCACAATCTTCATCCTCTTAATCGTCGCGTTTGCGATAATAACGTAGGCAATTATAAAATTTCATAAGTTTTAAATGGCTGTGAATAGAGCTCAAGAAAAAATAAAAGTAATTACTAAAAAGATTTCACCTTCAGTCGATCCTAACGTCTAACTTGTTTATAGAAACGAGAATTTGAACGTTGAATCACTGACAACGCAAACAAAGAAAAATATAGATAGATAGATAGGTAGATAGATAGATAGGTAGGTAGATAGATGGGTAGATACATAGGTAGATAGATAGATAGATAAATAGACAGACATAACAAATAGATCCATGTCTTTGGTAATATACGTATGTATATTGAAGAGAACGTAAAGCTTTAAAAGACGGAAAGAAAGAATTTTCTTATTGAAATTATAATTCATTATTTCCGTCAATAAATAATTAAATAATTACGTTCCTATTTGCGCTATAAAAATGGTTATAATATTTACATAATTGGCTGATTTAAATCCGTCGAAATTATGAACAATCGTAAAAGACGATTTCGTGAAGTTCATTCGCAAATAATAACAAATGGATTATATATGATGTATATTTTCTTTCGTTTTTTTTTTCTTTTCTTCTTCTTCCTTCCTTCTTTCTTCTTCTTCTTCTTTTTCTTCGTTTTTTCTTTTCTTTTTTTTTTTTTTTGTAGAAGTAAAATGAATTAAAAGACGCAGTAAATTATAATTCTATAACTAAATTCTGCCTGAGTTAATTGCACCACTTATCCCATTTGACTTTTATAGTGAAACAATGCTTAGAACAAATGCGATATATGAATAACTATGTCACGGCAATATTTCCAAATTCATTAGATTTTATTTCTTATTGTTTGTTCGTCGCATCGATTTATGGCAAGAACATTATAACTTTAGTGCCCTTTTAATGCCCAACGTTTTTTTTTCCCTTTTTAATTCTATCTAATGTGATATTTTTTTTTTTTTTTAACGTGATTACCCAGTTACTTATTTCATATACATTTAACAACATATAATTCCTTATATGAAATAACTTATGTGAAATAAAAATCGACGTTATTCCGTGATAAGTGCATACGATTATTAGAATAATTCGATTCAACTACAACAGATTAGGAAATGCCGAAACATATTGGGATAAGCATTTAATTCTAAGAACATCTCGAAATTTATAAAATTTGTTTAAGTTACTTCAAATTCAGTAAATATATATATATATATAATATATATATATTTTTTTCCTTCTCCTTCCTCCTAGATTACTCAACGTAGAAGCAGAGTAAATGCAATACATGCAGAGATCTTATATGTTTATCGCAAAATGTTACTTATTATTGTTTAAAACGCTTTTCCTTATACTGCTGTACGAAACCATATTATTTTTAAAGTTATATTACGATCGCATATTTTTTTTTTCTTTTTCTTTCATGAATCAACAAATATCATTCATTGACTTTTTGTTTGTTTCCAACATATGGGGATTTGTTGATCAAACATTATTGAGACATAAGCTATCCGTGCACCATGATGAAGTTGTCTTCCCATTTCATAGGCTAACTGGGCATCGATATCGGACACTGGACTTGCCAAACGATAAGATGACTTTGTTCACCATGTTCGTCAGCATTGGCTGCTATTATAGCATTAGACCGTTCGATACTCTCTTCTGTTTCTTCTCCATCACCTAAAAATTTGGTAAATATTTCGTGTGACAATTAATTAACTTCTTTCTTTTATAATATATAAGGAAAGTGCAAATATCAGTTTTCGTTCATATAATACAATAAATACATGTCAGCTGGAAAGGACCACCCCCAGAGAATAAAGGCAACAGATATATAATTGATCCTATACAGTTCTTTACAAAAAAATAGTGATAATAATTTTTTTTTTAAAGTGAAGCCAACAGATTTTGCTATACGTTTATAAGCAATTTATCATGACGTTTAAAATTTATGAAAAATCATTTATAATACAACACACTTTTTAATCGGTAATGGATAAATATGAAGCCAGCCAGTCAAATGTTAGTCAAATTTCGTTATATAGTGCAACAGAAGAAAGGAATGTTCTGTTAGTATAGGTCTTCGTAACCGAGGGTTATTAATACGAATATTAACATATGCTGAAATAAAAATATTTTCTTTTTTTTGTTTTATTTTTTCATTATTTTCCTTTTTTTCTTTTTTTTTTGCTTTTTTTCTATCTCTGGGGGCATACCTGACCAATTGCCAAACTATTAGATGAGTTGCCACATCACTTTCGTCTTCTGCTTCTTCTGCTAAAATTGTCACCATCACACATTACATTTTGACATACTTATGATAGTTAAAAAAGACTTACGTTATTATATGTTAAGTACATGATAAATCTGGTAATGCTTACTTACCGACTCTAAAATCAATGTAACCTTCGCCCCCTGATAATACAAGCATCGCAGGCTGTGAACCATCGGTTGCTGCACTTTGACCACCGTGGCCTAAAAGATTTATGTATTAAAAAATTTTTAATTTAACAACGCCATAATACGTAAACTTACCAGGTACGGCGACAAACATTTTTACGGCATCTCTGTGCCCATGAAAACTTAGTTGGGCATGAGCCATACTACAATACGGTATAAAGCTTCCAACTGCAACACCTCGTTCCGATGCAAAGACTCTAACACCAATTCCTGGTGCATCACCTTTATTAGCTCCCGTTTGAACTCTGGATACTGCCATTGAACCGCCTGCACCTATAAAAATTGTATGTAATATGATATATAAATAGATCATATAAATACAACGTATTAATCTATAAAAAGATTATTTTTATATAAACGCACTTTCGGATAGTGGTACTGAAATTATCACTCCATTTCCAGTACCAATCCACAACCTATTTGAGGAAATTAATAAAGCTGTGATTCGTACAAAAGAAAATCCGAGTTTCCCTGTTCCCAGCATTTTACTGACATAAGGTTCTATATCAACATCTTGTAGATGTTGATAAGTATGTGCATGATAGAGTCTTAATGTTGAATCCAATCGAATGCTAACCCAAACGCCCTCGCCTAGCCATGCCAATTGTCTCACTTGTGACTCTCTTCTAGGATGAGCATCGACAGTGCACTGAAACATTGCATTATTTTATACATTTATTTATTCTTCATTAAATAAAACAAATTGTTTCAAAATGCTTACTTCAACAGTCATTCTAATAGGATCTATCACATGGATTTTGTTTCTATATCCACACCATACTGTTTTTCCACTGACAGCGGTCATACATCTGATCGAGTGTTGTGGGCTTCCTAAAGTAATAACATGATACTGAGAAAGGTCCCATTGACCATCTGGGCCCCTTCGGAACAAAGCTACAGTTCCATCGGCCAAAGCAACTAAAACGCGGCCTTGAACGTGCCTATAAAAAAAAAAAAAAAAAAAAAAAAAAAAAATAAAAAAAAAATAGTTTGATTATAAGCAAATTATATAGGTAATTTTATCACATGTAAATAATATACAAGTAATATTTAATACTTTACATACACGATAGCCACAGCCGCATCCTTTAATTTTACAAAATGCAAGCAAACAGACCATTTGGCAACAGCCGAGTGTACAAAAACAGCACCATTTTGAGCTCCCAGCCACATAGTTGGTTGTATTGATGACATTTTTTCGATAGGTGTACTTTCCTCTATTTCCTTATTTTCGTCTTCCTCGTTCTTATCTTCTTTGCAATTTAATTCATCGTTCACTACTTCTGAATTGCATTTAATAAAATAAATCTTTCCTAAATTTGCTGTTTCGCTATCTACACTTTCCAAACTTTGGGGTCCGGCACTCGAACTCTGATCCGTATCTTTTGTTTTTTCTACAGTTTCATTACTTTGTTCTTCGACAGAATTACCATTCTCCTGTTTATTGTTCTCGATAGAAGTCGCTTCTTGGATTTTTTTCTGTTCGTTCTGATCAATATGTTCGATTATGACCGATTCATCATGATTACTATCTATGTTATCACCATTTTTATTATTAAGTTTATATGTCGAATTCTCCTTCAAGTTTTTAGGATAATCACTTTCCATGGCACCAGGTACACTAGCAATGGAAAGTAAATGTCCTTGACAAACACTGAAAACCTCTAAAATATCTGCTGGATTATTGGCATCTATAACTGTAACTTTTGACATCTTTTGAGTCGATGTGCAAATCCAGACCAAGGAACTAAGTTTCTGTTCCAATTGTTCTGCCTCCAATCTACGTTGTTCATTTTCTTGAAGTTCATTGTCTAAATGTTCAACCGCATCTTCAGCTTCTGTTTTAGTTGTATTTGTTTCTGATGCTTCAGCTGCATAAAATACACTTCCTCCAATCATACAACCACCATCTGGTGTTTTGCCTCCAGTTAGATTTACACCAGCTCCACACCAAATCTATATAAAGAAAGTTTGTTAATGTTTCGAAAATCTGAACAAGAAAAAAAAAATGAAAAAAGAAACGATAAATTCTTTATTAAATATTAAAACAGTATACTTACTTTCATTCCTGGTTCTGTTTCTTGAAGAGGCCTACAATATACTGGTACTGGTACAGGTTGTCTTACTGGTGCTATTGGTTTTCCTGGCAAACTCCATCCATAAGCTTGTAATCGACCGTCTTCTTTTCTTACGTGTGCCCTGACTTGACGATATTGTTCTCTTCGTTCGTTTGCTCGGCGTGCTACGAGCTTTTCAGAAGATCTGTAAAGTACGTTTTAAATGCACAATATATTTATTTTAAATGTAACAATTTAAACAAGCGTAATGCAAGGGAATGAGGAATTGAATGATTTAAAATGTCTAATTTCAGATTTGTTGTCTTCAAATATCTGGTCTTACCAAGATTCATTTTATTACTAATATTTCTTCCTATGTTTTATGTTGAAATACTTTTAGTATTTCAATATTATACATTATTTTTATGTGAGCATGTCCCAATTTTTTTCATTCCTTATTTGAACGAATTTTAAAATTAAAGAAAAAATGAAAGAAAATATTCTCTTGGAATCATTATTCATGCCAAGGACCATCTCTCACAAAATCAGAATACAGGTGTCAAAGCAGAAAAGTTAGGAATATAGCAGAACAGATTTACCTGCTGACCAATAAGCACCCCAATGAAAGCCAGAAAAACCAGGAATCTCTTGATAACGCCATGAAGGTGAGGCAAGAAAACCCGAATAATGAGACAAAAGCGAAGTAACGACATCGAAATAAAAGCCAAGTTTAACATACTCATAACTTCATTTATTCATCGATCAATAATGATCGAATATATTATCAGTTTTCCAAAAAATATACAAACTCTTATTTACAAAACTACAGCTTTTCAAGCATATTTCAGAAAGGTAACAGTCAATTTATCTCATTAGTTATTATACTTTTATCATTTGCAAGTTATTTTATTAAATGTAAATCACATAAAAATCGGTATATGTACTTTACAAATATGTTACTTGTATATGAAGACTAGGAAATTAGACTTTAGAGAAGGGATAAAATATAGCAAACAGAGAGAGAGAAAAAAAGTAATATATGTACGAAATATAAAACTCTTTCGTATAAAACCATTGATATCTTAAGTCAAAATTTATTTCAAAAATTTATTGCTCAAGATAATTAATCAATGAATGTAAAAGGGGAAATGGAACACGATAATGTGTTAGCAGCAATAGTACGTTCAAATTGGTCAGTTTAAATTCTAAATTATGCAAAGAAGACTCACGTCTTTTAAGAGCAATCAAGACTATTTGTAAGAGGTAAGAAAACATTATGGATCCCAACAGACCAAAGAGGATTCTAATCTGGAAAGATGACCGCAATTCATTCTATAATAATTATTTCCCATTTAGAAGAGATTATTTTTCCAAAAACTTTTATAAAAAAGAATTTTACTAAAAGTAATTATTATGGCAGCTTTGATATATAACAGTATCAAAGTATATATATATATATATGGTGTGTATGTGTATGTGTATATATATGTATATGTATATACATATCTGTATATACATATACATGTATATATATTCATAAATATATGTATATATATATATATTATATCTATATATAAATTAAGCTCCATAATTGTGTGCATTTGCACTAAAAACTTTCATTGCGCGATAAATCACAGATTAAGATTGATGTTTTATGATGTATAAAGCTCAATACTCAATAAATAAATTTGTATCTAAATAACAGATAAAAATCAGGCAGGCTGTGATGTCAGATTGACATAACATCAAGGTGCATGTATATAGAATAGGATTGATTTCTCACATGGTGTCTCCTTGGTCGAGAAAGTCATGGCGATTTTTCAACGTGTGTTTACGCATGGTGCTCACGGCTGGAACAACTTGATTCGTTGGTGCACTATAGCGAATATGAGGTAAGGTATGTGTTCCACGAACTAAATTCCCACGATCAGTTGTTGTGAAGAGACTGCTAAAACTACAAAGAAAAAAGACGAAAAGATTCATTGTTTTCTTATCTCTTATTATACATATTTATATTGATCTTTTATTTATTTGATACTAACAACTTCCAAAATTGTGAACCTTTTCCTCCTGACGTATTGGAAGGATCAATTTTATTTGCTCTAATTATTTCAGTCCACCTAACAGCTTCTTGAAGTTCCATAAATCTTTCCTTATATTGATTTCTTTCCATGAGAACTCTGGCCATTTCCACTCTTGTAAATCTTTTTCTTTGAGCTAAAGGCACGTCCTCTTCGTCATCGCTCTTCGCTGCTTTTGCGACAGCCTCAGCATCCTCTTTCACTTTCTTTAATTCTTCTTCAAGTGCCGCAACACGTTGACGTAAGCGATCCTTAGTTTGCTGCAAACCACGAACTTCCTCGCGTAATATTTCTTGCTCGCTGAAGTAAGTAAATGATTAGTTGAAGAAAAAATAAATAAAAAAATCAAAAGTTAAAATAATCTAAATTAATTACCTAGTCAGTTCATCCACTTTAACTATTAAATCATCTTTAACTACGTTAAGGGCATTCCTGAAAGATAAAATGCAATAATGAAACCATTGTTTTCTATTAAATTATTTTCTTTTTCAATAATATAAGATAGCTTACTTTGTAGCTAGTAATTCATTATTTTCCATAATAAGATTTTCCACTTCTTTTCCCATTCCTAAAGAGTACAAAATATTATTTCAAGTATGAATATATATTATATATTAGTCTACATATAAAATTTAATATTATAAAAAAGCGTTTAGTAAAAATACTACATAATATTGTGTTAATGAAAGAAACTTTTAACATATAAATAATTCTTCCTAATATATCTTTCTAAATGTGAATATAAGATAGATAAAAAAGATAAATAGCTTACCATAAAAGTTGTCATTGACTGCGTGATTAGATTATATATTGCATGCATCATTCATCAGAGTTTCAGTAGAAGTCAGCATAGTGTGAAAAGGCAAGCGATGGATGAAACATCCAGACATATTAGGAAATAATACTTCTATTATTAAAGTTCTTAATTAGAGTAGAAAGTTTGAAAATGAATCTTATGTCCTTTAAATGATATAGATTTGAGTAAGTTATTTACTTTGATAAAATTATAATCATCTTTATATTGTTTCATAGTGTAAATGTGTTATCAGAACATGAAAATGCCTTATAGTTAAAGAGCTTTGATACTTTACTATTGTTAGAATTTAGATAATGAATAAACACACATAACCAAATTTATATTGATTTGTAATCTTTTCGTTAAACGTACCCGATGATGCATATTCACCAGGATGGACCCAACTACCTATAATTATAACAATCACAAGTTAATTACAAATATGTATTATGAATATAAAATTCGACAATTTATATGCGTTTTTACCTGTGATATCTGCACCTTCATCCATTTCACCTAATGCATCTGCATCTTGGAAACTAAGTTCCTGATATAATGTATTGCCACTTCTTTGTTCTCTTTCAGTTTTACTTCTACCACCACTTGGTGTTGTAGCTAATTTCTCCATTCCACTTGGTGTCGTCGGTGTTATCAGTGGTGGTGGCAATTCAGTCTCAGGACTTTCATCTATAATTAAATGATAACAAAAAAAAAAGGTGTGTGTGTGTGTGTGTATATATTTATATATATATATATATATATATATATATATATATATATATATATAATAAAAACAAAATAATCTATTTCAAATATTATGATAACATACGTCTGGAAATTGCAGTAGTCTTATTTTCTTGTTCAGGCTGATCTGTTAATTGACTTTTATCAGAGGTTTCTATTGCAGCTTCACTACTACTATCCAACATTTCAGTTCTTAAATTTGCAGCATTTGGTGGGCTTTCATCTTGAGGTTCTTCTGCATTTATACTTGCTTCTAAACTTTGAAATCCATAACTTAAAGGACCAGAACTTCTTGACATGTGAGCTAAACCAAGAGAAGGCAATCTTGATGGACCACGACCACCAGTTGCATTTTCTAATCTTTCCGTACTACCAACCAACATTTTTGTTCTTTCCATATAATCTACATGTGTCTTAAATAATTCTGTATATCTGTCATGTAGGCGGGCGTATTCACGTTTTAGCTCTGTTTCCTTTTCTTCGAGACGAACAACTAAAGCAGAAATAAAATATTGTTAAAGAATAATATATAAAGACTGATTGATAAAAGGACAAAACACATTGCTGTTCTCTACTATAGGATGTAAAAAAAGAAATTCTTATATAAATAAAATATAATATAAAATAAAATTAACTATCAACTACTTTATTAATGACGATAATAAATTATATACAATAACGAAGAAATATAAAGAGTACTTTAGAAATAACATAATAGGATAAAAATCATGCAATGTAAATAAAAGAATATACATAAAAACGTATGATATGAAGTATTTATCAATTGATCCAAATACCATGAGATCTATAATCCATTGTAAAATCATATATATGATGAAAACAAAAAGAAAAAAAAAAGAATTATTCTACTCTACTGTGAAAAGATGTGCTAAGAGAGGATGTACTGGAAGAACCATTGGCAATTGTACCGTGATCTTGCGAATTCTTTGTTTTCAGCTCCAACATTCTTACAATTGACTCTAAACTGTCAATTCTTGATAATAATTCTTTCCTTTCATCTTCTGCAACATCTTCTTGCTCGAGCAATTTCTGATGAACAATAAAAAATTTCTCATTTTTTAAATAGCAATACGCACACATTTTGTAATAAAAAAATAATAGCATTCGTTAAGAACAGGAAATAAAAATAAAATTAGAAAAAGAATTTTACCTGATCAGACGTTTTCCTCAGTTGCTTTTCTCTCTCATATTGTGTAACTAGCTGTTCGTTATCCTCCCTTAATAATTCTAATTCAACTTCGCGTTCTTGATTTTCTGTATAGGATACATCTAAACATTCTAAAACATTGACTAGCAAAGGCATTAGGTCTTTGACTACATCTTCGTCATATCTTGCAATCATCTTTTCAAATTCTTGATAAATACTGCCTGCCAAGGACTGTACTTTTTCAGACATGACAACATGACTGTCTTCGTGCGTACCATATACTGTTTCTTGATCCATCTTTATTGTATTATATAAAATCTATGGAAAAAAGAAAAAAAAAAGAAAAATGTATTCATTTAATTTGTTATATCCTTAACAAGCATATATCATATTTTTATTTTCTATGACCATTTTAATGATTATAAATATTGACAAATAAGATCATTGACATTTCATTGATATTAGACAAAAATTGCAAGGAAAAGAAAAAGAAAAGTGGGGGGGAAAAAAAAAGTGAAAAAAAATTAATCCATTTACCTAAAATCTAGGCAAGTATACCTATTATCGTGATAATAAAATATATAAATATAATCGTCGTATTATTCTGCTCTGCATTTTGTACGTGTATCGAGCTCTCATCGGAGATCTGCTAAAAAAACATGTAAATGATACGATTTGTTAAATAAATAAATGATGATATTATGTAATTAAAAAAAAAAATAAAAAAAAAATAAAAAATAAAAAATAAAATAAAAGGAAAGAAGAAAAAGAAAAAGGAATAAAAATATTGGATGAAGATCGCGCTCCTCGGCACTCCTAAAATCGAATATCTTAAAAGAAAGTTTACATCTGTGACCGTGGTAAACGTCAGAGACGATTTTATAACCTTTCTCGTAGACGCACCTGACGTTTCCGATGAATGAAATGATCGTTGGAATAAAATTAAATCAGATCACAACGAAGTACAATGCGAAGTCATTGGATCCTTCGATACATTGCCCATTGCGTTAACATTTATTTGATATATGTCATTCGAGAGAGATAACCCTCTTTAAGAAAGTAATAGTTATGCTCCTTGCCCCACGAAGTCGCTCGATTCGTATGAATTGTTTTATGACGTTTCGCAATCACCGTCCTGGTAATAACTTTTTATTTGCGATGTAAGTTTCACTCGTTTTTCTAGAAAAGCAAATAATACATTGGACGCGATACGTGTTACGACGATAAAAAGAAAGAAAAAATTTATTCGTTCATTAAGTAACGTCACAGACGCAAAATTTACCGAGCTCTTTTCTCGCTGTCAATTCCTTTGACTTTGTTGGTCGTTCTCAATCACGAATATTCGCCATTTTTTTTTCGTTCTTTTCCACCACAACCGAATTTTACTATATACGACTGTTCCTCAATGTGTTCACAAATAGATCCTAAAATTGCACTCGGTCAAATGCAAGCAAATACGTGACCTCGTCCGTTAGATGGCTTTGGCATCGTTCCATTGTCACGGGGAAAAAAAAAAAAAAAAAAAAAAAGGAAAAAAAAAGAAAGAAAATATCTTCTTATTTCAGAAAGAAAAGCGATGAAAATATACCGAGGATTTATGAAATATTATCTCGTACGAATTCTAGTTTTTTCTTATTCTTTCATTTTCTTATTTTTAATTCATCCTTATTATTTAATATACAGGTTATGTATACAAACGTATTATATATATTTTGTCGCACTGCTGTTTTATCTATATCGCTATAACATCGTCGAGATAGTATAAGAAGGAGAAATAGAATCAATGAAATAAACCTTAGGGCTGATACAAATTATATTTTTGCACATTGAAGATATCTCCTTTTCCTTTCTTTCTCTTTGTAGAATTACATTTTCTGTAGGTTCTAGAACTATAGTCAAAAGAATAAAGGGATAATATCTATAGTTTGAATTAATTTTAATGCAGCCCGCGCATTGTGATATTGTACGCTATTGGTGCTGCGTTATATCCTTTAACCAATTAGCGTTGACCATTATATACCACCAATTGCGCAGTGATAGTGTTACATATATTATAGCAAATCTTACTGCATATATATATGTACATCGCTGCATGGACACAGTAAATGGTCGACATGTTTCATCGGCGAAGTGGTCATCGTGTAACTTTAACAAATAATAATTGTACCGCAATTCGAAATTATTCCGAATATAACTATGGATTGGTACTTAGTGCTATGCCTCTTAAGGATGATGAGATGTTCGAAGTTCGTATTGATAAAAAGGTATGAATTCATACTATTGTTGTTTGCAAATCAATTTTTGGTATACTAATAAAGATCTGGATCTGTCAAATGTCGCATGTGTTTATATTTTATATTTTGTTAAGTGTTATCTTTTCACGAACAATTTACGTGAGTATTGGAAATAGTAGTCGAAATTTTATTGTAAATATTGTTAAATTTTTTTCATAAAATATTAAAAATATTTGTTTAATGACAGATGATATCATGGAGCGGTAGTATAGAGATTGGAGTGACAGAATGTGATCCTGAAACTGTGGAATTACCTGCTTGTGCTACAAATCTTCGCCATGGATCTTGGATTATGACTAGTTCTGGCATAGTGCACGATGGTGAACGAATAATAGAGATATACGGTACAGATCTTAGTAGTCTGGATGTGGGAAGTACTTTAGGTGTAATGAGAACCTCTAATGTATGTTCTTTTTTATTTAATGATTCTGAGCATGCAAGGAATGTTTTGTTATTTATTTTCTTTTAATTACAGCACGAGCTGGTATTTTACATTAATGGGGTTTCTCAAGGCATTGCGGTAACCAACATTCCAGAGCGTTTATTTGCAGTTATAGACATGTATGGAGATTGTGTTCAAGTTACCATTACTCATCCACGACTTCTACCTATTAGTAATGAAGTAAAGGATGAGGTTGAAATTAATAATGATTACCCTCTTGGTGGATCATCCAATTCATCTACAACTAATCTAGTCGCTAACTTGAATGTTAATTTAAATGTTAATGTAAATGTTAGTTTACCGAAAAATCCAAGCCCTGCTGCTATTAGGGAAGATCGTTTAAGGTTTCATGAAAGAGTAGGGGCGCTTGTGAAATTATCTAATAATGCAAGAACAGCTGAAAGGCGGAGACCAATCGATGAATTTAATAATGGCGTTGTTATGACACATAGGCCATTAAGAGATAATGAACTTTTTGAGGTAAGCTTATATAGAAATATGATATTTAAAAAAAAGAAGAAGATATTAATGAAATATGTAAGAAATAATGATTCTTTGATTGTAGATACGTATAGATAGACTTGTTTACAAATGGTCTGGTAGTATAGAAGTTGGAGTTACAACGCATAGTCCTACTGCATTAGAATTTCCAGCAACAATGACCAATATGCGATCTGGTACAACAATGATGTCTGGGTGTGGTATTTTAACCAATGGAAAAGGCACTCAACGTGAATATGGAGAATTCAATTTAGATGAGCTTAGAGTAAGTTTTAACTTAAAAGTACCTTTACTATAAGATATTATTATATTTATTTATTTAGGAAGGAGACAGAGTAGGAATGATAAGAAAAAGTAATGGAAATCTCCACTATTTAATTAATGGGCTTGATCAAGGAGTTGCTGCCAAAGTACCAGCAGGTGTATGGGGTGTCATTGACCTTTATGGAATGACTGTAAAGGTGACCATTGTCGATCGAGATGAAAGGGAAGAACAGAACTTAGTCACGCGACGAAATACTTTGCAGTTACAAGGATTGAACGGTAAGGACAGCAGTGTCCTTGTTTTATGATTTATGTAATATCCTTAATTGGTTCTCCTACCACCATAGTTTTGATGGGATACATATAAACGTGCATTCATTTATCAACGAGGAAGACAATTTATACATTCCTTTGTAGAACCAGAAGAAGAACCACCAGATAGACTCATGTTTCATTCTTGTTGTGGAACACATGCTGAAGTAATTAATAACGGACGTACAGCACACAGGCCTAAGTAATTAATTCATGAGTTTATTTCTTTCATTGAGAAAACTAGACAACTATTTTATAATTATCTTCTTTGTAGTGCCATAGATGACTTCAATAATGGAGTAGTATTAACCTCACGACCGTTAAAACCGAATGAATTATTTGAAGTGAAATTAGATAAAATCGTTTCTAAATGGGCAGGTTCTATAGAAATAGGTGTAACAACACATTCACCAACAGAACTGGAATTTCCTTACACAATGACTAATGTTAGGTATATGTATTTACAAATAATATCATGGCTGTGTGTTAATTTTATTATATTCGTTTATATACATATAAATAAATATCAAGATTATCATGTGCCTTATTATTTGAAATTATTCATGTCTATTACAGATCAGGTACTTGGATGATGACAGGAAATGGAGTGATGCATAATGGAACAACTATGATAGATCAATATGGACAAAATTTAGATCGATTACAGGTTGGCGATCGTGTAGGAGTTATGAGGAAAGATAATGCTACATTACATTTTTATGTAAATGGTGCAGATCAAGGTGCTGCTGCAATGAGTGTACCAGAAAGAGTTTATGGTGTTATAGATTTGTATGGGCAAGCTGCACAAGCAACTATAGTAGATACTGCAGATTTCTATAGCCCAACAACAAATAATTCTAGTTTCAGTAATACAACTTTGTACAGGTTTGTTATTTTCTATATTCACATATCGAATATTTATTTCTAATATGTAAATACATAGTATAAAGGCAGAATATATAACTAGTATATATTAATTTTATTTTTACTTTAATAGTGATTTGAGATTTCACTATGTACATGGAAAAAATGCACGTATTACAAATAATGGTTTAACAGCATCCAGACCAAGAGCTTTAGGTGAATTCAATGAAGCTATAGTTATTGCAAATCGGGCTTTACGTGATGGTGAAATGTTCGAAGTAACCATTGATAAAATGGTAGATAGGTGGTCTGGAGCTATTGAAGCAGGTAATCTTTATAATAATATAGAAGCTTTTAATTGTTCATTTTATAAATTTAAATTTGAGTATCATAAAAGTGTAGCTGCCTTCCTTGTATTAATATTAGGAAAATCTCCCAGGGGTTACACTTATCAGACCAGATGAACTGGAATTTCCATCTACAATGACGGATATCGATCATGATACTTGGATGCTTTCTGGTTCTGCTGTAATACGAGATGGCATTACATTGCGTAACAATTATGCATGTGATTTAGATAAATTAGTGGAAGGAAATCGTATTGGTATGATGCGATGTTCAGACACAAGTTTACATTATTATTTAGATGGTGTAGATCAAGGTCCAGCATGTACAGGCTTACCTTTACACGTTTATCCTGTGATAAATTTATATGGTCAATGTGCACAGGTATAATATTAAAATGAGTCATATAAAAATTATCTAAATGAAGGAAAAACAAAGGGGGATGGAGGAAAGAGAAGAAAAAAAGAAAAAACTTTATATTTTTCCTTAGGTTACAATTGTACTGCCAGAACGTAGAGATCCATTAACACAGCAATACATTCCTTCAGAAAATAGTACCAGTCAGCAGCCTACATCTGTAATTCAACCGCAAGCTCAAACAGAAGTTTTACATAAATTTCACACGTCTGTTGGTTCAAATATTCAATTGAATAACGAAAAGACAGTAGCAATAAGACGTAGAGAACATACCAATGCTGTGTTATTAAGTGAAACTCCATTAGACAATAATGAAATATTCGAAATTGTTATTCAAGAAACTGCCTCTGAATGGAGTGGTTGTTTAAAAATAGGAGTTATAAGCAATGAATCTGGTAATTGGTTGAAACCTACCAATCGTGTACCTGATATAACTTCTATTCCAGCAAATGCTTGGTACTTAACAGGCAAGTATAAAATTTACAATTTCTATTATCTTAATAAGTTTTTTTTTTTCCTTATAAATAAAGAGTCAAACAGATTTAATACATACGATCGATTGGAATTATTTAGGAAATGAAGTAAGACATTCGGGATGTGTCCTTTGTCCAAATTATTGCCCAAGCTTGGAATGGCTTTGCGTTGGTGATAAAATTGGAATGAAACGAACCCATGATGGCAATTTGAAGTTTTATATAAACGGAGAAGATATGGGTATAGCGGCATCTAATGTGCCTGAAATGGTATATGCAATTATTGAACTTTTTGGAAGTACTGTTGCAATAAATATTACAAGTAACAAACATCAGAATACGGCAATATCTCCCAATGCAAGTTTGAGATTACAGGATTCGTTGGAATTATTGTTAGATCCCATGCCACCTGTTATAAGAAAGTAAGTTATATTTGATAATTATCGAATGATATTTATATATACATATATATTTTTTTTTATTTTTTTTTATTTTTTTATTTATAGTGATGCAGGAATGGATACATCGATCGATATATCCGAAGGAAAATTAGCTAATGATACTATACTTACTCCAACGCAAACGATAAATAACATAAATGGAGAAACAAATTGGAATTATGAATTTCATGAAAACCATGGTAGAAATATTGAACTGGATAGAAAAGTAATAGCCAGAAGAGTTGCAAGTTATAATCAAGGTAAAAATTCAAGAAATATTAGAAAGTGGAAGATAATCAATGAATTGTTTATAATTCGTACAACAATATTTAACAGGTGTAGTAATGTCTAGTCGTCCATTAATAAAAGGTAAATTATTTCAAATAAAAATTGAGAAATTGAACGAGCGATGGGTATCCAATATGCTTTGCGGTGTTACTTGTATTGCACCAGAGAAAGCTAATTTTCCATTAACAGCGCTTGGTTTTAAAAAACACTCGTGGATTATTTGCAGTGATTGGATATTTCATAACGGCATGAGGGTAATCATTTCTTCTTAAAGTATTTAAAAATATTGAAAATATTTGTTTTTTTTTTTTTTTTTTTTAATTCCTTAATTTAATCTAATCTATATTATGTCAAATATTTTCCAATTGAATTAGGTCAAAACGAAATATGGCTCTGCATTAGAAAACTTACAGTGCAATGCTACAGTAGGTTTATTAATCGACGAAGACTGCAGACTTCACTTATATATTAATGGTGTAGATCAGGGAGTGGCAGCAACAGATGTGTCTCCATATGTCTATGCTGTGATAGATTTGTATGGTCAATGTGAGCAAGTTTCAATAGCAGGGACAGATCAATTATATACGAATTCAGTTGTTGTTGATAATAGTACAATTGCATCTGCTACCGAATGTAGAACTGAATTGGATGACGTAGAAAATTCACGAGAGAAAGCTGATTTGGAATGTCATGAAAAAGAAAATGCAATTCCAGCTACATCCTCGGATCTTTCCTTATCAACTTCTCCGAGCATACCAAGTCAATGTAATTCTCATACAAAGGATGGAAATTATTCTACTGTATCCTATAGTAACGATGACACGAATCTGGTAAACAACATTCCAGAAAATAAAGCGACATCGAGTGTTTCCGACTCGAATAATTTAGATTCTGGTTCGGACGTAAGTAACGAAGGAAAAAGTATTAAAACTAAAAGTTATACGGAAGATACAACAAGTCAAGTAAACGATAACAATACATTGCAAAATAATCAGTCGGAAAATAATACTAACGAAACGAATATACATACGGAACATCGAGCGATCGCAAACGTTTTAAATATTAGAAATGAATGTACAAATGTAGAAATAAATAATGCAACAAATATTAATATTAAAAATGGCACGACTACTAGCGCTACAAATATTACTAATTTAAATTCTGCAATTAATTCGAATAATGCTAATAATGCAATCAACGAAAGTATAGCATCCAATAGTCAAATTGTTAGTATAACTACGAGTCAGAATAATGTACCCGTTAATATTTTAAGTATGTCACAAATTGGTTCGTTTTCTTGCCAAAATCTTGCACCAAATGTATTGGATAATTCATCAACAGAAATATCAAACAATACTTCTTCAAGCTTTCATGAGTTACATTCTAATATTAATTGGGATAATGTTACATTAACGAATGATAATTGTAATAATGGTGTAGTGTCTTCAAATCAGCACAACATGACAAATAATCATACAGTACCATCGATACAAAATATTTCATTACCATGTACTCCTGGAAGTATTTCATCGGTCACAAAGAAATGTGAATATTTAAAGGCATGTATAAGGCTTAAAAAATCACTCGTATTGCCTGATGAATTTTTTTCACTGGACGATGCATTATGTTACTGCAGTGCCTGTTATAAGGCAGAAGGAGATAATGCTATTTGTAAAAAGGGCGAACCTCCGGCAGAATTTGCATTGCCCGTTGGCTGGGCAAGATTTCCTTTAAGACAAAGTATCAATGCAAATCAAATCCCACAAAGTACTACAGACAAATGGCACGTTGCTTTCTATGGGATACGCTTAGATGCCATAAGGTCAGCAATAAGAATACTTATTTTGTTTCTTTGTATATATACATATATATATATATATATATATATATATATATATATATATATATATATATAATTTCTATAAAAATACATTTTCCTCAGATTAATACTCGACAGAGGAGAACTTATGACGAAGGAACAATTAGATGCGAGTAATTTAATATGTACGAAGAACGAAGTCCAAAATCCTCAAGTAATATTTTCACCGAATATAAATTATGCGGCATCGGAAGAATTCGTTAAAAAATATCCGTAAGTAGATGAGTAATATTAAAGGAATGAGAGAGTGAAATAACAAATTAAAATACTTATTTATATACATATATGTATATATATATATAGATACATCGATCATCAATCAAATAAAAAACTTAATGCATCAACTGCATTCCAATTGTTGGTAAGACCTGGTTCATATACAATAGGACCAAGTGGAAAAGACGATATTGAATCACAATTTGAATCTAGTAAATGGGCTACCAAAGAAGCTGGTGCTACAGTAATCGTGGCTCTGCTAATACATCTGGATGGATTTTAAATTTTTCTTTTGAAAATACGTCGATTTTATTAATTTTCGTTAAATACGCGAAGAGCATTTTTATTTACAGTCAAGAACTATGTCGGTGTACATAAAATACCGTCGTGATACAGCAGTGGTAAGAATTAAAGATCAATATTTGATTCCGTCGAAGTTACGACATGCATTTGTGTTGTGACATTAATATAAATCTTATTATATATTGTATACTGCAATCGATTTTCGTCTTGTACGAAAGGATATATCTTAAGATTTCGATTATTTTAATATTAAGTTATTATAAATGATAAAAGAAAGGAAACATCTTCGCGTGCTCTATGAATACACGTGTATTACATTCAGAAATTATTTCTTTCGGCGTCAACGTAACTGGTGGCCTAGGTTTGAAGTTTATACGAACAAGAATCATATGGATACATCTGCACAATAATAAGTTCCCTATATATGTCCAAAGGGACATAGTATTTTTGACTTTTATGCTTCGCGCCTAATAAACACCAAATCTTAATGATTGCGTTATTAGATACACAATACATTTCTCAAAATGCACTATTCTGCAATTCTGCAACATTGATGAAGTTTCGTGTAATATGCACGTTGTAGAAATAAAAATGGACAATGGCAATTCTCATTACAATATATCGAATGATTTATTTGAAACAATATATATATATTTTTTTTTATATATTATATATATATATATATATATATATATATATATATATATATGTATATATATATATATTCATAAGGAAAAAAAAGAAGAAAAAAGAGAGAAAGAAATTTATTTCAAATGTACTTTTTTATTGCAGTTTTTGTATTACGACAAAAATATTCCTACTAATCACAAATCAATACGAAACACAATGTTTTTTTCAATGTTTAAGAATGTTTGATTTAATGATTGAAGCATTTGTCTAATTATCATTTTTTCTTTTTCCTCTTTTTTTTTTTTTTTTGTTCTTTTTTTCTTTTAATGGCAATTGTTAAATTACGCTATTTTGTGATTAAACAAATAAAAATAAAATACGAATGTTTACAATGAGAACAATTAGGATTAGCATTTATATTTAAAGCATCAAATTTTCTTAAATAAAATTCTATAAATCGTCAATTATATTAAAAATGAAAAACTCTCGTTAATGCGTTATAACATAAATTATATTTCTTCTTTTAAAAGTCACCAGATACTTATATGTGTATGCATTCATTGATTAGTACATGAGATCGACTAAATTATTAAACTAAATTATAAGAAATGTAGTTTCTTGGTATAAACATAAATACTTATTGTATCGAACGATCACTCTATAAATTGTTTCATCGTGACAACAATTGAAAATAATCATTATTCTATGACTTTTAAGTATTTATGTACAATTATCAAACAATTTTAAATCGTCCTTCGTGTTTTCGAATCTCTTTGTAATTTCTTTTTTATTATCTTATTTATTTTCTTTTTTCGTTGTTTTTTTTTCTTTTTCTTTTTTCTTTTTTTTTTTCATTTTATTTTTCATAAGCACACTTTATAAACAATAATTATTTATCGCAAACATTTTATACCCAAATTCGAACATTTTGATCCCAAGAGCAACTGGCTACTGCCATACCATTATTAGTAACACTGAGCGACGTTACTCTATTCTCATGACCCGATAGAATACCTTTACAAAATAAGAGAAAAATATATAGATTAGACGTATTAAACAAATTTTTCTTGACGGGTATAAATGACAATTTTTTTTCCCACATGAATATATAAATATAAAAAAAAAAAGAAAAAAAAAAAGAAATGAAACAATATATACATATATATATATACATATATATATAATTTACCATTGTGTTGATTCTTCAACGTATCCCATATATGAATAGAATTATCGTCGCTTCCACAAAATATGAATCTACCACTGAGTGATAATCCGCAAGATGTAAATCCTGGATTTGAATTTGGTGGTTTGAATGTTGCTAATTGCTGATCGGATCTGAAGTCCCATAATCTAGCTGTCTTATCTTCCGAGGCTGTTACAAAACCTTGTCCCGAAGGATGATACTATCGTAGAGAAATTTGATATATTGATAAATAACAGTCGTAATAGAAAACATAACGAGATAAATACGAAGGATCAAATTTTTTTTAATTATAATGTTTAATATTTGTGAAATCTCTTATAACTAACTCCGAGTAAACTCTACTCACGCAAACGGAATTGACATCAGCATCGTGTCCAAAGAATGTCTGTTTGGCAGTTTCGTCTCGCAAATCCCAAAGTTTGCAAGTCTTGTCAACGGAACCGGTTACATAAGTGTTACCATCAGGCGAAAGACTTATGCTTACAACATCTCCCGCGTGTGCACAAAAGTCTGTAGTTTTTTTATTCGCCTCGAGATCCCATATACAACTGAAAGGGAATAACGAATGAAACGCGTTATTTGATGAAAGGGGGTGAAAAAAAAGAAGGTAAAATAAAATAAAATAAAATAAAATAAACCAAGGAATAAAAAAAATCTATAGATATATATATGAGTATATAACTTACATTTTCATATCGCCGGAGCCAGTGATAATGTTTTTGTCCTCGAGAAATCTACAAGACGAAAGAAATCCTTCATAGCCAAGTAACTCTCGGGTGATTTTAGCAGAGCCGGTGGCATCGCGATTATTAACATCGTAAATGGTACACATATTATCCATTCCACCGCAGGCAACAAAATTACCGGAAGGTGCAAATGCCACCGACATCACCCAAGCCGAACGTAATGGTATTACTTGGACTTTATTTCCGGTCCAAGAATCCCAAATTATTAATTTTCCATCCAACGATCCTGTTACGCAGTGTCTAAGATTGAACAATTAAGAATGAAATAATTAAAAAGATTATGGATAGGAATACATTATACATCGTACAATTATTCCGATCATCATCGTATTAATATTAATAATGAAATATAATCTATTTTATTATAACAGACCTGCTGTCGCCGCTGAAATGTACGGAGTTCACCTTATTTATATGACCTTTCAATAACTTCTTCGTAGATAATTTTACTTTTGGAGCATCTGCCACGCTACCACATGCTTCCTCCAAAGTAGTGTCCTGTTGTTTTTTCTGATCCTCCTGCGAAATACATTGTTAATAGTTAATATAATAGTTCATCGAAATTATGTCAAATAAAAAGAAAATAAATAAATAATAAAGTAGATCAAATGCGAAAGAATTTGAATTGATAATAAACCTTGCACTTGTTGATGAGGTCCTCCAATTCCTTTTTTAAAGCTGTCGTTTCCGCGTCATCCTTTCCCATTTTTTCCTAATTAAAAATAATAATAATAATAACAATAATGAATTGTCAAAGGACAATTAGAGTCAAAGGACCGTAGACTCGAGGATAATAAAAATTAAGAGTATTCCAGTTAGAAACCAAAGTCTTTCTCGATGAAGAACTGTACGGTGAACAATACTAACTGATTTCCATCGAAACGAAAAAGAAGCCACAGAGGTAGCTAGCCTGCTGCCCTAGTAATCGTATTAAAACCGATGGTTAATCCTATTTGTTGAGCATTAGCTTGGCTCATACACATAACTTAATTACCTATATATACAGTAACCATTATTGCAATATCTATAGATTTTTAGGGGTCTATATTATATTTATTCAAATGTCTAAACGGATAAGTATGTTTAATTAAAAATATTAATTTTTAGATTTAAAATGAAGCCAAAAAAAAATTATATCAATTTTTTTCATTAATGCGAATTAATTAAATTGGCGTTTCAATATGTGATCGTTTAGATCATTTCAAAGATATGTGCAGAAGAAAATATGCATATCTAAGTTGAATTATTATCTAAACATTGAAATATGCGAAAATAGTAATGTCGATGTCATCGTAATTAAATCTATTGATTTATTGAATTGTTTTCCTTGACATCTTACGCAACTCGTGAAAACATTGCGTATTAATTTTCTATTATTACGTGATTCGATTTTCGATGTAAAATTTCATCGATTTGGTCGATAAAGTAGATATCTATATTTATCGACTAATTCGATCGATAGGATAACCATCGATATTATAGATTTTGACTTTATCGAGCAAGTTGATGGAATGTTAATGAAATTACGTAAGTTCTATCTATAACCACAAAGTAAATATGCTAACTTATTTCATTAAAAAGTTATTCGACAAAGAATTATCTAATACAATATATGAATTTACATTATACCAAACTACATTTTAGAGATTATTTTTTAAAGTATATTTTAAATCTCTAAATTCGTTGGTTCGTACATTCGTTCGATTGGTTGTCTCTTCTTTGCAATATGATAGTCGACATTCGAGTTTTTCGATTGGTCGTCTCTTGAAACTAACGCGTCCATCTTTTCAATAACCATTTATATACTGTCATAAAAAAGACGCTTTTATTACATAATAATAGCCAAAACCGGTAAGGTTTTGTTTGGAAAAGCATTTGAAGGGATTTGCATTAAGTAAATATATAAGATCGCTCGTATCAAAGTCGATTTCCGTAAGGAACGAGCGTAGGAAATGGCGTTGAGATCGATCTGCCGGCTGTCAATTGATTCGACTTTCAGCCATACGAGCCATTTGCGAGCCACCGCCCGCCCGAGTCGACCGTCCTTTCTTACGTTCGTGCGAGATTTTGCTAAAGACGCCAAGAAAATGAGTTTGCCACGGGTTTTCTTCGATGTCATCGCCGATGACAAGCCCATGGGTCGCATCGTTATGGAGGTAATGAAAAATGAGCATTTCTTTTATCCAATTCTATATGCGTTACGCAGAACTTCCTCGAAAATTCCGGCATGGTTGGTTGGCCATCTTGGTTTTACTCGTAAGCCGGCAGTAATAAACGTTATTTCCGTTTTATTAATTATCCATTAAGTTTTCTTTCATCATACTTAATCGTAACTTTCGATCGTTTATTTATTTATTTGCACCCCAAACGGAATTTAATGGAAGCTTTTTTTTCTATTTTTTTTTGGTGGATAATTATTCTAGTGTTTTCGTAACTTCGTGTCCTCGACCCTGACTTCCTCGTGCTTCATCATACCAGTAAAATTTTCCACTCATTGCCGATTCAATCATAGCGTGTTTCTCATGCCGCGTAAAAATTATTTCCGCATTTGTATAATTGTTTGCTGGAAATGAAGAAAAAAAAAAAAAAAAAAAAAAAAAAAAAAAAAAAAAATATAAAATAAAAAAAAAAAGACGATTCTTGGAGCGAGGTCTTCCTTTTTTTTGTTTTCTTTTTCTCCTTTTTCTTTTTTCTTTTTCTTTTTTCTTTTTCTTCTTTTTTTTTTCTTTTCTCTTTTCTTTTCATGGTTATCTGATAAGAACGATAGAGTTCAAATAATTCCATGATAATAACTGTGACTTGTAAATTTAATGTCATAATTAAATCGTTGATTAATTTTATGCTAATGTCCGCGGAAAATTTTATTTAATTTTCGAAAGAACCCATCTAGATATTTATTTTTATCACGTTATTATATATAAATACTTTTTTATATGAATTTCTTTTTTTCTTTTTATACGAATTTATATTATATTAAGTGAAGGATAAAAATATTTCTTTATTCTATAACATTCTGTAACTTTTTTTTTTTCCTTTCTTTTCTTTTAGCTGAGGTCAGATATTGTCCCTAAAACGGCAGAAAACTTCAGAGCTCTTTGCACGGGAGAGAAAGGTTTCGGTTACAAAAATAGCAGCTTCCACAGAGTGATCCCTAATTTTATGTGCCAAGGTGGTGACTTTACTAACCACAATGGCACTGGTGGTAAATCAATTTATGGAACAAGATTCGAAGATGAAAACTTTGTTTTGAAACATACGGAACCTGGCCTTCTCTCTATGGCGAATGCTGGACCCAATACTAATGGTAGTCAGTTTTTCATTACCAGTGGAAGGACCAGTTGGCTCGATGGCAGGCACGTCGTATTTGGAAAAGTTATAGAGGGAATGGATATTGTTAAGAAGGTAGAAAATATTTATATTTAAATATATTTTAAATAAGTATATGATACTTATCAAATTTTGTTTTAGATGGAAGCTATGGGCTCGCAGAGTGGACAGACCACCAAAAAACTCGTGATACAGGATTGTGGACAACTGTAGATCGTTTGACTAGCTACTGTAATGACTACATTTTTATTTAGCTGTTGCAAATATTAACGTCTTTATTATCCTAATAATATTTTTTGTCTAAATGTCACCTTTATTTCCAATGCCAGTACATTAACCTCCTATCAATGAAAACATGGCTTGCAAGTAAGAAGATTTTGCGTCCATTTAATAACTTCAGCTATTATCTACACATTGGGTGATGATATATGAGTCATTTGCAGAAATTCAATAATATAGAATAATACATTTCCTCTGATTCTATTTCTGCATTTATTTGTACGAACATGTTTGACCTGTATTTTTATAAATAATACGTCACATTAAACTATGTCAAATCCACATTCTTCCGTAAAAAATGTTGACCTATGCATGATGTATTAAAAGTTAAAGTGTTCATCTCATGCGTTTACAGTAATTTTATTCTATGTCATTTATTTCTGGTAATCATTAGAAATTAGATGCTTATTATATTCTAATAGAAATTTAGTAAAGATTTGGGAAGTCTAACGTATTTTAATGATGCATTCATCTACAGTGTCGATCTGTCGTATTAAATTTTCTATTATGTTTTTGCATTTTAGTACATAAAAACGTGTTTATATTTTTCAGTATACACGTCGTTTTTATACTCGTGAATCATTCCTTTATATGAGGTGTACTATAATCAATATTTATTTGACTGTTAGAAAACTGTAACGCAGGCAATAAAGTGTGAGTTATCTGGAATTCCTCGTAGAGCACCAGCGTCGAAAAATGTAGATGCAACAGTTTAAATAGTTCCGATTTCTGTAAAATAAAATTGTTCTCAGAAATCTATTGGATGTACGTCATTTGATTTGATTTGATTTGATCTCTGACCATGATACACAATCCACGAATTATAAGAGAGTTATTTTTGGTAAGGCAAAGACTGGATATATCAAAGGAAAAATTATATATATATATATATATATACTTATATATATATATATATATATTTTATATACACATAGATGAGACAAGAATTTTATTATCCAGATTTATAATTCAATAATTTCATTGCAATTATTGATATTGCAACCCAACACTGATACAGAGAAAGTAACATAAATGTTCTTGATATAATAATATATATATATATGTTACATTTATCTATATTTACATTTGTGATAATAAGTCACCTTTTTTCCTTTTTTCTTTTCTTTTCTTTTTTTTTTTTTTTTTTTTTTTTTTAATAAGATAATCCGATCTGAAAATACTTTTAGATAATTATATCCATGATTTTGTAACTTTGACTTGATCGGTTTTAATTGGATATTTAACCTTTTTTCTTTTTATGTGGGGTGATCTATGACTATGTATTTTCTTAGGGTATGACATTAAACACTGGTAATTCGATAATCTAATTGTGTGTGTGTGTGTGTGTGTGTGTGTGTGTGTGTGTCTGTTTATCTGTACATATATATGTATATGTATGCACATATATAGTATGTATATATATCAGATACGATTCGAATTTACGCGATATTATTAAAAGTATATATATATATATATATATATATATATATATATATATATATATATATATATATATGATATATATATATATATATATATCATGATCTTTTTTTTACTTATTTTTTATAAATAGGTATATAATATATTACAATCATTTCATAAACCTTCGGCCCGCAAAGGTGAACGCATATTATGTATGTATATAATATATATATTATTCGACGTAGTCATCATCGTTATACACTTTAATGAGCTCATGCTTCGATTGAGACTTGATTAGGTGTCTCTGGTTAGATTAGTATGATTATTAATGCACCATTTGCCCTCATTCAACGCAAAATAGTACTTAATAGTACTGAATACCTTCATTATAATTCACTTTAACGATTTAAACGATTTATTATGATTAAACCAAACTACGTGTATCGGCTTATATTTTGTTGTCTTTGTCTGCCTCGATTTTGATTTTAATTAATCGACTTTTTAAAATATAATCTAAATTAATAATCTTTTAACGTCATAGTTGTGATAAGATTAAAACGAAGTTGTACGTTTGTTAAGTCTTTTGCTCTTCTTTTTTTTTTCTTTTTATCAACAGAACGTTGCTATTTCAGCTTCCTTTTTGTTTACTTATTTAATTTTATTTTAAATAAAAGCAAATAAAATTGTCTGAATAAAAATGTCGATGGGAATTCGTCGTTACAAGGTGCAATTTTCTGATCTTCTTTTCGAACGTTTCGTAAAAGAAGCCGTCTAATATGTGATTTCTGCACATTAAAGTCTTACATGTAAACATCGGTAGGTGGAACGATCACATGCACTTTTTAGATGTTATTGATTTTTACACATTAGTAAATATATAATCTCTCTTTGGTATAGATATATAACATCGGAGAGGATCAGATCAAAGAATATTTCTATTTTGATATAATAGATATATAAGATTTCGTAAATACTCAATCGAGACTAATCAGACAAATTTACAAGGAGTCCACAGATTGTCAATTATTATCCGATACGAGTAGATATACATTTTCCTAAAATTGAAAATGTAAGCCCCTTTTTTCCTAGACTAATTTCATTCTAACAAGAGTATATATATATACATATATTTTTATATATTTATATATATATATATTATATATATATATATATATATATAATATATAAAATGGATTAAAAAACGCAGTAATAGTTTTCCGTTTCTCAAAAAACTACATTATCTCGATCTAACACACGTTCATCACCGAATTCTATTGTCCGATCGAATGTACAACGAGAGCTAAAAAGGGAATCGATTATTTCGATTAAGGGAAGAGAAGGTATAACGCGAATTACGATAAAAGGAACGAATAGACCGTATTACGTGCAAACTACTTTACGAAGAGATCTTTAAGAGATGAACAGATCGATGGTTCGCAAGATTCAGTCTGTTCTTGTTCCTTGTTTCCACCTGAAGAAAACCAAGCTGTCATTTTTCCGGGTCTTGATTTGTTAGGCGAAACCGATGGTTTTCCATTTGACGAAGCACCAGATTCCGCGTCGTTCCCTCTTTGGGCAGTTAAAATTTTCTCGATTGCACTGCCAAGGACCTGCTCGTTCGAAGATAATTCAATGAATGTGATTATATATATCGACATTGAGAAATAAATGAAATATACATAAATATTTTTGTTGTATCTCACTTGTGCGTCAACCTTCGTACCGCTAGTATCATCCCAAACAACCTTGTGCCTTGTCTCGTTGTCCTTCGACGGCGGTGACTTATTCAAACTATCATTCTTCGCACGTATGACCTTCGATTTATCGAATTTAAAAGATAAACTCGAAGTTGCCAATTCCTCACTCTTTTGTTTCTTCGACATTGGTTGATGTCGTTTAGTGAACCAATTGGATGGTGCAATGATCGAGGAAGTTGTTGATTTCATACCTGGACTAGCCTGTTTGCTGTTTGTCGTACCATGTAAAATCGATACGTCGAAACTATTTGAACGAAAGCTTTTCAATTTGTTACGCTTCTGTTCGGTCGTTTTGCTCGACCAATTGGACTTGCCATCTTCTCGAATAAACGAAGATGGACCATCCTCGCCGCATCTGTTTATCTCTGTTGCCGAAGATGTCAGCGAGCTTAAAATTGATATTAAATCTGTATTCGAACAAACGATACCAGCCGCAGACGTGCCAGATACTGGTGCCGTTGCCGTAGGTGGCCTAGGTACTTCAGAGGCTCGTCTTCTTATCGATGAATTCGAGGTCAATGATACTGTGGGTATTGGAAACTCTGAAAATCGTCGCTTTTGATATTGCGTGTAGTGCTGGCTCGAACTGTTACCCTCTAAAGGTTGAATCTCGCAAACGCATTCTCGTGATGGCGTTTTGAACATTTTCAGACGTACCTGTGTGGCACAAAGTGAAATTCATTGCCTTTGAGAAACATTGACAAAGAACATTTAATTGACTCACTATTAACTCGATTTTCCTTTTTGGTTTCTATTTATGATACTAGAAGGATTTATTTTCTTTCGAACAAAGGACATACTTGTTAGGTATTAGATAGATAGATAGATACGTAATACGTGATATTTAATTTTATTAGAAATGATTGATCAATAGTAATGGACAGATGAAAATAACTTTTAACTATTTAACGATCATGATTTAGAATCTCTTCCAAATGAATTATACTTTTCAACGAGGGAAGTAGTTCCCTCGTTAAGGCGGGACTTGCTCGTTACGAGCTAATCATTCTCTCGCTCTTATAATTATCCTAATAATTATTCTTCTACTTTAGCAAATCTCCTAAAGCAATGTACTATCTATTCGTGTACTTAGCTAATGTCTTTAACAGGGATACTTTCAAACTAATGTTAAGTGTGTCCTAGGAGAATTACTACCGTGAATCACTTTCACGAGTTAATACTCAAGCGAACAGTAAAATAAATTATACGTATAAATTATATGCTATCTTATGGACGTATACATTTTTCTCGTGTTATTTTACCGTACTTTTGTTGGTAGTTTATCTTTTTATATTTTCTCTCTCTCTCTCTCTCTCTCTCTTTCTCTCTCTCTTTCTCTCTCTTTTGCTTCTATAGTTTATTTTAATAAAACTCATTCCTCAGGGAAATGTATTCTCAAATATACTGATTTTAAATGTCGAATTAGTTTTATTTGTTTGGAAAGGTGGTATATAACAAAACAATGCAGACAAAAGAACGAGGAAGAGAAATTTATCGATTCTCTCGGAGATTAAAAAAAAAAAAGAAGAAAAAAACAAAAGAAAAAAAAAGAAAGAAAGAAAAAAATTATACCTTTCTTGGTTTGATCTTGGCTATATCGTCCATTATATCCAATTGAAGATTATGAGAACTTCCAGTGTTGCTCGGTGGCCCGGTTGAATCCCGACGACCTGGTAATATCCTTGAAGAACCAGCTAGTGGAAATGCCGCAATAGATTCTCGACGATTACGACCAAATAGAGTTGGTGGTACCCTTGAGATCGTCACTACGGAATGTCTTCTTCCACCTGGTTGAGGTTGTGGTGCCTGCGATAATGTAGCAAGGAAAGCAGCCTCCCTTGGCGATGGACCCGATCCTTCGCCACCCCTCTCGCTCAGACGTCGTACCTTTCGCATAGAAAAAAGAAAAAAATCTTTCTCGATATAATGACCATTCGATTTTCTTTATATATATATATATATATTTTTTTTTTTTTTGAATAACCGTCGAATTGATTATTTTATTGATATCTGACAGTAAAGAAAAAAAAAAGAAAAAATTAAATAAACGAAAAAAAAAACAACAAAGATCTCATCGTAATCGTATTAATAAGATGATCCATGACGGATTAATTTATCACGAAATTCCACGAGATAAATATATTTTTTTTTTCGTCATTTTTCAAAATAATTTCATTAATCTATATTAGAGATGGGACGTGTAAATTAAATTTGAAAGTGATGACTCTATACATTTTTCTGAAATAAGTTTCAATTTTGAAATCGCTTTCATAATAACCGATACAAATTAATCCATTCCCGTTGCAAGTCTTTGACAGAGCATATTGGTTGGTGAATATTATTGATATTATTATTCGATGACAATTTAATAGTACTATATTGCATTTTGCATTGTTTACAAATCGACGAAGATTATTTCGTTAATTAATCATTTCCTAATGATATAAAAGAGGAAAG
>NC_140816.1:3267500-3270000 GCF_050613455.1 Vespa mandarinia | reverse complement strand
GATCTTTGTCATATTTCAAGGTCCTTCATGATATCGACTAACAGCAACACCTGTATATTTCTTTATTCGAGGAAAAAAAATCATCCAGCAGGACGAATTTCAATCTATTGGAATTCCTTGTATCTTCTGCTTTTTCTTTCCTTCTTTAGACGTTTTTTTTTCGTCAACATTTTGCATCTGTCATTTTTCTTTTCTCTTTCTTTATAGTTCTCGTTATCGTCGTCGTTGTTGTCTTTGTTGTTATTGTTGTTGTTGTTGTTGTTGTTGTTGTTGATTATTCTCGAAAAAGTGAAGATTTTGTTCGATGAACGCTCGATGTTCTAATGTTCATTCATGTAGATATTTTAAGTACCTGATCGTTGCATTTATCATTTCCAAGTGGATTCTCATGAGACAGCATTACCAGTTCGTCCTTGGTTTGAGAGAAGCGAATATATCTGTTAAGAGTACTTTCGAGATGTACATCGTTAAATTAAGGGAGATATATTTGAGATCGACAAATTGCGATAAACTAACAGTCGTTTGATATATGAAAATCGTATCGTTTGATATACGAAGATACTTGATAAATCTAATAAAGGAATGTGAATCAATATAATTACATGATAAATCGATTTCTTGTCAAAAATTCCAAATTCAATCGCAAGAGATGTGTACTTATTTTTTTCGTTTTATTTCTTTAAATCTTCCTTGTTTTTAAATGATCCTTTTCTTCTCTCTCTCTCTCTCTCTCTCTCTCTCTCACTCTCTCTACAATTAGAATAATTTTAAATTCATGAAGTATCAATCGAAATATTGTGATATTTCTTGTTAATAAAATCGAATATTTGTTTTATAAGAAGAGAGAGAGAGAAAGAAAGAGAGAGAGAGAGAAAGAGAGAGAGAAAGCGACGAGGATGATGGGGTTGGGTGGGAAAGAGAAAGAAAGAGAAAGAGAGAAAAACATGTATATAGGTCGTTCTAAGTGTGTATACTACGTGCCGTGAAAACGATAGACAAATAAAAATGACGTTTGACATTTTCCGTGAATTTTATATGCAATATCCTTCGTGTTCTAAAATACGAAATAGTTGTCCATTTTGTTAACATCGTAAGGTCTCGTTTTACAAGATATTTCCTATTTTGCGAGCGAACTAACCACATCTAACTACTACAGAGAATGTCGTGAAAGTCCATTATCCCAAATCGAGTAAAATAAGACTATTTTATCACGTTAAGCGAGTGAAATAAAACGAGTGATTAAAGAAAATTAATAGTACCGGCAGTTGTCTTGAGATGGGAATCTATTTTCTTAAGATAAAACATACAACTCGATTAAAGATTCCTTTTTGAGATACGAAATAACGACGGTGAAAATTTTCATCGTTATATTATTTAGGGATGATTTATCAATGGAATAGTCATCAAGATTAAATAGAATATCATATACTCGTGCGTTCATTGAAAAAATGCTAATTTATCGATTTTCGAAATTTTTGCAATTGATAGTTAATTATAAATATATCGTCGTCGATCATTTATATCTTAGGTTTGTATATAATCGAAGATCGAATCGTATTTCATGTGGCAATACTTCGCAGTTGGCTAAGGTCATTGCACATAATTAAATAAATAACACGGATTTAATATTCCTTATGCCCTTACGTTCGAATTATTTTTGGATATTACTCGATTCGTAGAATTTATACCGATAACAATTTCGATCGATCAGATTTTAAAGTTACGAAAATTTATAGTCGTTCTGTTATCGACGCTTTCGATTTGTTATAATAACATAAGCCTATGAGAAGCTACTTTGATCTTTATAATTTTCTATTTCAAAGTGTATACAATTTTCATTTTCCTTTTCTTTTTGCTTTCTGGATAAAATAAGCTTCCTATACGATTAGGAAAATGAGTTATATATAAATAGGTCAAGCTTATATATAGCCTCGTAAGACCTTCTCTGAAATCATAAATCAAGTCGATATAATTATATTTCAAAAGATTATGAACAGTTTAGACGAAACGTTAACTGATCATCAAATCAAAATTCAATTAAACGTTAAGTTGACCATCATCGATATGAGAAAATGAATGATTAAATTATGTTATGACATATCATCGATCATATTCAAAAGACACTTTTTCTTTTCTATTCTTACTAATAATAGATATACATATATAATTCCCGACGAAATAATATTTTCCAATCGATTTATAATTCGATTTATATTAATATTGTTATTAAGTAATTATACTTAAAGTTTATCAACCAAAATCTAGTTTAAAAAGTCCTTCGCTTTTAAACGTCTCCGTTTATTTATTTTCCGAGCGTTCAATCCGCTTTTTCTCGATTTACTACAATTTCCTTCGATTACGACAGCGAGGTCGATTATAACGAAGGTTCTCTTTAAAATAAAAATAAAAAGAAGAAGAGGTGGTAGTAGAAGGGAAAAAGATAAAAAAAAAAGAGGGAGAATGAGAGAAGGAAAGAAGAAAAATTTTATTCCAGGTGATG
>NC_140816.1:3252500-3260000 GCF_050613455.1 Vespa mandarinia | reverse complement strand
AAAAGAAAAGTCCATTATTCGACCATCAATTTATACGCCATAAGTGAGTAAATGGATTAATTCCCTTTCTATAATATATCTAATGATTATAATCATAAATATCTATTAACGATAAAAATAATCCTATTAAAGAAGAAATCTATTTATGACGATTATTTCTGGTCCGATCATATCTAGCCGGATTGTTATTTATTATTAGCTCAACAGAAAAAAGAAAGAAAAAAGGAAAAAAAAAGAAAAAAAAAGGAAGAAACAAAAAGAATAAAAAAAAAAAAAAAACAAAAAATAGAAACCTGGCAATCTTCAGTTCGGCTTTAAAGTTGGCAAGACAGGAAGGCCAAAAAGATTAAGTTCGTAGATTGGATGAGGATTCTTCCCTTTTTCATCGGTCGACCTTGGCCTAAGTCTCGTCCTTACGAATCCCTTCGTCGAATTTCGAAGCTACTTGTTAACTATGTGAGAAACATTATCCTCTTTGTTGTAGGAGTAAGATCAGGTGTGTTATACCTTAGAAACAAATTTACCTTGTTTCCATTTTTTCCCTTCTCCTTCTCCTCCTCCTTCGCCATCTCCTTCACCACCTCCTTCACCACCTTCTTCGCCACCTCTTTCTTTTCTTTTCCGACCTTTTTCTTCTTCTTCTTATTCTTTTTCATCTTTCTTTTCTATGGTTATCATGAACGAGCTATTTTAGTTCTTGACATTATAGTATTATATGGAAGATCATTGCCATTACTTTATTGACTAACGTCTTTCGTTTATAAAGCTTTTTTTAAAATCCATTTAGCCTTCGATATAGACTCCGAGTCGATTTGCAAATGAAGAGATCGTTATTCTTATCCTCTCTAGAAAGTACTCGAGAACTCTAGTAAGAAAAGGAAATTACCTTAGAAATCGCTCGGAGGTGCGATTTTCTTTGGCTTTTTTTTTTCTTTTCTTTTTTTTTTTTATCTCTTCTCGATTATCAAAATGGCAAATATTTTTCTTCTCTCCTTTTTTAATATTGATCATCGTTAGAACGATGAGAATACGTTTTTGTTGTTTTGCTTATTTTATGTGTGTGTGTGTGTGTATGCGCGTGTATGCGTGCGTTTTCCCACTTCTCTTCGCTACCGTAATAAAACCGAGAATACGATTTAACGCTCTATTAGCCACGAACGTAATTAGTATTATTCTCATATTTCCACGAGATGATCTTCTCTAATTATTGCAAATATCGATGATCGATACTTTCGCATTTCATACGGTCATCGAGATTTTATATAAAAATCTTCTCTACAATTTTTTGCGAAGCACGGAATTGTTTCTTTTTTTTTCTCTCTCTCTTTTTTTTTTCCTTTTTTTATTTCATATTCCACAACATCGAATCAATTCGCGAACGTCAGTGGTATCACGTATTCGAGTGAGGCTTTCTCTGATCGATTGTGAAAGAAGAAAAAACAAAAAAACAAAACAAAGAAAAAAAGAAAAGAAGAAAGAAAAATAAGAAAAAGATTAAAAGAATTTTCTCTAGGGTTTAAATTCCAGACAATAATGTTCGAGTATAATCGCACGTTAAATTATTTCTTCTTGTCATCATCTTCTTTCTAATAATTATCGACGAGGCGAGGATTGCGAATTATGAAAGAACTCGTCATAGTAGAAACTATAATTTTACTATAATATAATTATTGATATTTATTTTTCTTCACGATCGTTTCGCTAATATACGTTTGAACATAATCAAATTTCTCTTAATTTTTTAATCAACAACTTTTTGAATATCGTTCGTAAGTTTTATCGAGACAATGGCGAGTTAATATGATCGAAATATTTTTCTCAAACATCGAAGAAACATTTCTTGTTAAATATTAGAAAATCTATCGTCGAATTATTTATTAATAATGTGATAGTGATCAAAAATCATTTCTCGTTTATTCCCGAATATATAGCTCTTACGAAGAATATATTTATGTCTTTATATACATATATATATATATATATATATATATATATATATATATATATATATATATATCTCAAATCTCTCGTGACATGTTATTGTTCGATAAAATGTTTCGTTATCTTAGGATTAAATATATCCGACAAAATTTTCACGTGTAAAATGTGAAAACACATTGTCGATTCAATTTCTTTTTCATTTGTTCCTGAATTTCAACAAAAGTAGGAAGAACTATATACGCGTTCGGTTAAAAAGATATTCTCGAGAGTACAAAACTATTTCTTGAAATTTTGTCTTTTTCTAACAAGAGTGAAGTATTTTCTTACGATCTTCAAACTTATATCATTTTAACTTTTCGTTTTAACGATAAACGAAGTTACCGAAGTGAAAGATTAACAGAAAAAGAGAAAGAGAGTAAGATGTCGTCAGGAAATAAGTTCATGTTCATAGTTTTGTTCACATGCGCATGTAGTGTATATATATATATACATATATATATATATATATATATATATATATATATATATATATATGATACGAATCGATGAAATTCCTTTTCAAAAGGATACACTTATCTTTATCTCTGTCTTTCTTCCTCTTTCTTTCTTTCTCTCTCTGTCCCTCCCCCTCTCTTTCTCTTTGTCTCTCTCTGTCCCTCCCCCTCTCTTTCTCTTTGTCTCTCTCTGTCCCTCCCCCTCTCTTTCTCTTTGTCTCTCTCTCTCTCTCTTTCTATCTCTATCTCTCTCTCTCTCTCTATTTCTGTCTCTCTCTTTTTATTAAACCTTAATGTCAAATGCATCTACTTCCTTACCTGAGAATGTACTTAGCGAAAAATTGTTTAACATCGTTTCTTACTTCTCTCAGGTCATATAACTTACACATAACTACGTATATTTCATATACGAATTTACGATCTTACGAAATAAGAGAATCCGCTTAAAACCATTTCTGATTTTGAAAGTTACGTACGTAGAAACATCGCTTTTGTTCTCTACAAGGAGAGAGAAAGAGATAGATAGAGGGGGAGAGATAGATAGATAGATAGATAGATAGAGAGAAAGAGGGAGAGAGAGAGAGAGAGATTTGTTATGCTAATGAGAAAGTTAAAAACTTATAGAAGGAAACAGGAAAGGACGATTTTGATGAATATTAAAGTTGATACAAATTTTATATTGAATTTTTTTTTTAAAGAAGATGATAATGTCCGATCGCCTTAAAGTTGTTTCACTGAACATGCACGACACCGGCTATTGAATGATCAATACTGTACTGCTCCACTATGAATAGGTCGCGACAATCGCTTTGCGTCTCATTATTTCTTGAGAAAGAACAATAAAATGTTAAAAATATTTCTCTTACATTATTTCTTAGATCTCTTAACTTCTCGCCAACTAGTTTTCGAAACGTTTTGTTCTCTTTATATATATATATATCTCTCTCTCTTTCTCTCTCTCTCTCTCTCTCTCTCTTTCTTTCTCTCGCCCTCTTTCTCTTTTAGGTTTTGCTTTCATGTTCATAAAAAAAATGTCACAACTTCGAAATGAATATTATCGCAGGCAAGAAAGTTTAATGACGAAATCATTTTACTTCGTAAAAAGTTTCGACGATTATCGCGCGTCTCGCTAAAATAATCGCATTATTTCTGATATTACGAAAAAGTGCTTTTAGATCTACGTAAAACTATCGATTATTTTTATTCTGAAGAAAAAATCTGAAAGAAGCAAATCGATAAAAGAATAACATTTAGAAGGATTCTCCATCACGATTATCACACGATATATATTCTCACGTTGACATTAACTCATGAAAGTAAATATATTTGGGTGGAACGGAATGTTCAGAATTTGACGTAAAATTTTCGACGATAAATTGTAACGGAATTTCTGAACGTTATCCCTAGTACGGATTTAAGCTTGATTTGTGAACTATAAGTAGCAAAAATTTATTCGTATTAACCATCATTTCTATGCAATTCTCAAGAAAAGGGGAGTACTGAAATTTTTCAAAATCTCAATGTTCAAAAAGTTCCGTAATAAAGTACAATGGAATTTCTTCGGAGAAATATTCCTTTTTGAAGTAAATATTTGGAACGATTCACTATATATATACACACAAACACACATATGTATATAAATATGTATGAATATGTGTATACTGAAATTATATTTCTTAAATTAATTTAACTTAGCTTTTTTCTCAAAGAAAATCTTTATAGTATATTTGTTCTAATAAAATTTACTTTCAATCTGAAAGTTTATAAAACTCACGAAAATGGCATGTTAAACGGATGTAAGATAAAAAATGAAAAAATATTGTCAAAGAGCGGATCGTTACTTTCGTCGATAAAAAATTAACAACAACCTTTTCGAGTGTTTATTTTCTCTCTCTCTCTCTCTCTCTCTCTCTCTCTCCTTTTTTCTCGTCGTAAGTCATTATCTCAGGTTGTTTACGCATCTCGCTTTTATCGGTATCCACGGAAAGCGGTCGACAATGTAAAAATAGCATCACCATCACTTTCTTCACGAATAAAAAACCTGGCCACGTTTTTCGCAAGCTCCTTTATCCAATTAACAAATAGTCCTTGCCTTATTAAAGTATCATACAATGTAAATAGTTTCATATCATGGATCAATGACGAGAAATTAGTTCGTACCAGCAAAGGAAGGTTTGTTCGAATAAAAAGAGGAAAATTCGAAAAATTGATTTGTGATGAACGTGCGGAAAATAAAACAAGCATCGAAAGTACTTTGAGGATTTATCGATCGGTCCTTTTTAGACATTGTCTATGCAATCATGTATATATATAAAAATACCTATATATTCTGATATGTACATATATTTTATACGTAAACACATACATATATATATATATATATATGTATGTATGTATGTATGTATATTTATTGGTTTTTCCATGTACGTGCCCACTGTATATGTGCAACGATGTGTAAATATTTTTTCCATCGCGTTTAATTAAATTCTGTGAATTCCTAGCACTACTCTTGCCTTTCTCTGAAAAACACAGAAACGAGGGTGTTCAAATTTCGTTTTAACGATCTTGTTTATTATTATTATTATTATTATTATTATTATTACTATTTTGTATTATTATTTTGTATTATTATTTGTTTCTTATGCAAGTAAACAAATATGCTTGAGTAACTACAAATTTGCGAATCCTTCGATTTCTTGATTTTATATCGATGTCTCATTATCGTTACATTATTAAAGGAACAATATTTATTGTTTCGAACATATATATGATCCTTTTGATTCATATCCATTCGTATCTAATTCGTAGTGAATTTATATCTATTTTCTCAATCGAATGAGACGTGTAATCATCGATAATTATATTATTTCGACGATGTTCATTATGCTATTCGCATTTATTTTAATAAGGTTCGTTTAGAAAATTATTACTAACTCGTGCGAACGTTCGTTCGTGACAATATTGATTTATCATTTAGTTTCCATTACAAAAAAATCTTACGAAGGTACATGTAAAGGTAATTCGTTACGAAAGTAAATAGACATTGACATTGAGGTTGCTGATATAAAATTTGCATTAAAACTATCTGAATATAAGCAAATGTTTGCACGATCTTAAATTGACCTTGGCTTGTAAACTATCCAAAGAAAAAGCCCAAACATCAACTTTAAAGAATTTCTCTATTATCTATATTTCATTTTTAATAAGATCTAATTCAATAAGTCCAATTGAAATATTTGCCAATAGTTTTATAAACATTTATAAAATTGGAATAGATTATCGTTTTGTTATTATTTCCGATAGATTCGTTAATTATTGGATATATTCTGTATATTTCATTATATTTACGATCGATTTCTGTATAGATATATTTTAGTTTAATAACGATCTGTAAATATAAGATATATATACAGGTATATATCTACCAGGGAAATATTAAACTTTTAGAAAATATTAAATACAGTTAAAAAATATAAATTGTTTTTTTATTTTTTTTTTTACTTTCGGTTCCTTTTATCTTTTTCTATTTGTCTTTCGTAATAAAAAAAAAAGTCCTTGTGCCATTAATATAACCTTCATTGTAATTGTAAATTTAGATCTCGATGATATATACGATTTTTTTTACGTTTAATGAATTCGCCGGAAGAAAAATGTCTCGATAAGTTTCCTCTTGGTTCGTAAATTAAAGGAAATTGTACAAGAAGATACACACATACGTACGAGTACTATAAGCACAGAGTGTAGGTTTTGCCATATACCGAATGACGAGCCATTTTCGCTTCTTTGTTTTTGCTCTCTTTCCATTTCTCTCTCTCTCTCTCTCTCTCTCTCTCTCTCTCTCTTTCTCTTTCTCTCTTTCGAAGGAACCAGAAGCCAAAGTCAAAGCTTAAATTTTAACTTCTAATCAAACTCTTCTGTTTTAATGAGCACGAAATGTCGTCTCATTTAGTTAGATTATTCTTCTCTGATCGATCGTTTCGAAAATTTTTGTATTTTAACAAGTTTTTTTTTTACAATGTACGAACATAGAAATGATATTCCAAACGAACGTTTAGAATAATAATAATAAACATGTATAAAAATATAAATAAGAAGAAAGAAATAAAGGGGAGATATTCAAGGGATTTTGCTTTGAAGTATTACAATTTTCTATAATGAACATTGAAACGTCAAATGAACGAATAACATCGATCGTTATTCTCTCGTCTCTACTGATATGTCAAAGCAAAATATATTAAGTAATAATAAAAGAAAATGAATGTACGTGTATGAATACGTACCGATTCTGAATCAAAAGTGACGATGGCCGTCCTTTTCAATCATCTATTTGTTTTCTTCAATTTTATCGAAAGATCGATCTAAATCAGTCGGAACGATCTAATCGGAGATCACGGAAATTCTCTAATAGGCGCGTAATCAATTTCCCTTTATGCTACTCTTTAAAGTAATATACCTTTAACGAAGTTTCTCTTCACTCTCTCGTAGCATATTCTTTATCCATTAAATAAAATATACAGATATAGATATTTATATATATATATATACACATATATACACATATGCGTATATATATATATATATAATCATTAAAAAACCAAAGAAAAAGAAAGAGATAAAAAAGAAAAAAGATAGACGGAAAAGAAAAGAAATAAAATGAAAAATGATTTTAATATAAAAATTTAATTGCACGTTGAAAGTCTTTCTCGCAGGCCTCTAGTTCACTCTTAAACGGTTCAATCATTTCGCGAGACAAAATATTGTAACTATTCGTGAAAGAAAGTAACATAGTTTTGACCGTAATAAAATTCTATTAAATAATAATGATCGATAGTTCAATAGGATATAAAATGTTTCGAAGCTTTTCGGAACTTTTCACCGAGCTTTTGAAAATAGTTCTGACCGTCACGACGGTCGGAGCAATACTGCGATGTTCGGTCTCGACCCGGTAGCCCCTTCCACGATCGACCAGCAGCCGATCGACCAATCCCCTTCGGAGCTTTCCGCTGTGCTGCTGAGGTTTCCTTTAGAACCGCGCGCGCTAACTCAGCAACCGTGGATATGCAAC
>NC_140816.1:3217500-3247500 GCF_050613455.1 Vespa mandarinia | reverse complement strand
TACGACGATGACGACGACAACGACAACTACGACGAAAGGGACAGGGACCTTTTCGCAGGATTATCGATTTTCAATGTTTCGAGGTTTTCGGAGCGACACGTGCAGTGCGCAAACTCCGAGGTCGTGCCACCGACTCACGAAGATTCCGTGTGGTCACGGAGCGTCGCGAGCGTCGCGAGAGCGTCTTCGCCATGACGAAATTCCGCGAAATAGAATCTATTTTTCTCGAATCCAAAGTATCCTATATTTCTTCCTCTTTTTCTTCATTATCTGTCATTCTTCGTTTATTAGAGTTTAACATTATCCTTTGTGTCTTCTTTCTCGTATATGTGTATAGAAAATTACGAAGGAAAATGTCGGATCATCAGTCTTTTTGTATTCTTTTTTTTTCCTGTTTCGATAAAGGCGACGATCCTTAGCATCGATTCTTAATTCAAATTAATATAATACACATATACGTATATACATGTACAGGTATATATATTAGGTGTTTCGATTTCTTCGAAAATGATTGAAGATATTCGTGTCAGCGTTGCGTGCCTTTGATCGTCCTCTCCGATGGTAAGTGATGGATTATGCATTTCTTCCTGTCTACCATCTTCTTATCTTTCCTTGTTCATATATATGTTCGTATTTGTATATATACTTTATGCTTCATTTATACGATTGATTTATGCGATTATTTCTTTAAGTATTAATAAATACAACCAAAAAGAAAAAAAAAAGAAACGATTTAAAGGAATATTGTATTGACGTCAAAGGATTAAGGCATCATCGTAATGATAATTTTTTGATTTTTCGATGATCTCAGAGTGACTTGTGATAAGGTCGCATTTACATTTTCTAAATGGAATCTTATATTCTTTATTATATATTCTTCTAGATGACATCAAACAAATTTTTTAACAATAATTATCGCTTGTATACATTTAAAACAGACATAACGAATATGCATGCGTACGTGCCTTTAACATTTTTCGTATGGCGGCTATGTGCCTATGTCTATTTACTTTTGCGCGCTAAAAATTGTAGTTCAATCCAAAACTATATATATATGTGTGTGTGTGTGTGTGTGTGTGTGTGTGTGTATTATTTTATTTCAATATTCTCCCGTTTTCTTTAAATTTCATTTTCTTTAAAAATCATGTTGTCATCGATAACACAATTAATTGATTATATGGAAAATACATAATATTTGAAGAAAGACAGATCATATTTCAAAAATTGGTCTCTATTATATTCTTACAATAATCTTCCCTTCAAACGTTGATTTCATAAAGTAGATTTTATGTTAGCATTATTAACATTAACGTGATTTTCATCAAGTGTACGATATATATATGTAGTAAGTTTTCTTCGATTAATAGGTCCATCTACGGGTTTGGAACATCAAACTCATGCTGCTTTTGAACGATCAAACGATTTTTGGTGTTATCAGTGCAATAATTCCATTGAGGGAGAGTCCTGTTTCAATGTTTCCAGTAATGCCAGTTCCATAATTAAAAAGTGTTCGGAAGATGAAAGAATTTGCATGGTAAGGTAATTTTAATATTATAAAATAAAATATCAATGTATAAATAATGAATTGTTACGATATTGACATTATATACATAAAAAAAAAAAAAAAAAAAAAAAAATTAAAATATAATTGAATTAATAAAAATATGATACAAATCAAAAATAATTTTTCCTTTGAATTAATATAGAAGAAAAAAAAATTATACATATATAATTTTAAATAAATATGATTTCTTTAATCGAGTCCATTATTTTTTTTTTCTTTTTATTTCTTCTTTTTGTGTGTGTGTGTGTGTGTTTTTTTCTTTTTTATAGGTGATACAATATCCTTACTATCCTGAAATATTCTCGGTGGAAAGAATGTGCACGAGTACATGTAATCCGGGTTGCTACGAAATCGGTGAAGTAACGAAAGCTTACGCTTGCATTACTTGTTGTGATAAATCTTTGTGCAATACCGGAACCGGAACTGCCAACGATCTTACGATGAAAGAAATCAACTTCGTTTTTGCTCTTATACTTCAAATCATTTTAACAATGTATTCGCCGTGACATTATCGATAAAATATTATAAAACATTAAGTTTCATGCACGACTTCCTTTTATTTCATTCGAACTAATAAAAAATCCTATCCTTATTTATAGTTACTAAATATTTCGAAAATGTTGAAAGAGGAACAATTTGCGCAAGTATTTTATTCGCTCGTTTTCTATCTGTTAGTACAAAAAGAATATCACTATTTTCTTGGAAGAAAGATGAACTAGAACTTTCCCGTAAATTTACATAATTTTATAGATCCATCATACAGTCAGATCGAACAGTTTTTATCCATCTGTTGATGAAATTTCAATTTTCTTGTTAATAATTTTCCATTGCTGTCATTTGCAATGATATTGATATTAAACGTACGATATATACATATACAAATAATAATTATATAAAGGACAATCCTTTATTCGTGAAATTGTTATTGTCATTTACGTTGACGTAACAATCTAATTATCGTTGAATCTGTAAAACAATTACTTGCTGAGTTGTGTCATGTCGCAGGTGGTCGATATGATAGTGTAAACAGAGAATTCCTTGAAATTCGATAAATTCGAAGAACGACAGTTTGTCAATGGAAGATCGAAGAAGAGAGTACTTACATTGAATATAAAGCCGCCATTATTATAACTTGTGGCTGTTGCCAATTACTTTGATTGGTGTGCTTTTCCGAGCTCCGCAATGATGCGATGCGTTTTCGGCTTCGCAGAATATTTGGCACGCTCTATTCTTCTCCTTCTCGTCTTGTATCTTTTTCTTTTTTCAGTTTCTGCCTCTCCTTTTTCAATTTCTCTTCCACTCTTCCTTTTTCTTTTACGTTTTCCTTTTAAATCCATGAAAAAATATCACCACATCGAAATGACTATTATCGTAGGTAAGACAGTTTAATAAAGAAATATCATTTTATTTCGTAAAAAGTTTCAACGATTATCGCGTATCTCGCTAAAATAATCGCATTGTTTCTGATATTACAAAAAGGTACTTTTAGATCTGCGTAAAACTATCGATTATTTTTATTTCGAAGAAAAAAATCTGAAGGACGAAAATCTATAAAACAATAATATTTAGAAGGATTTTCCATCACGATTATCATACGATATATATTCTCACGTTAAACTCGTGAAAGTAAAAATATATTCGGATGAAACGAAATGTTCAGAATTCGAAATAATATTCTCGACAATAAATTGTAACGGAATATTTGAGCGGTATCCTTAGTACAGATTTAAGTTGGATTTGTGAACTATCAGTAGCAGAAATTTATTCATATTAACCATCATTTCTACGCAATTCTTGAAAAAAGGGGAGTATTGAAATTTTTCGAATTCTCAGTGTTCAAAAAGTCCCAGAATAAAATGCAATGGAATTTCTTCGGGGAAATATTTCTTTTTGAAGTAAATATTTGGAACGATTCACTATATATATACACATACACACACACACACACACACATATGTATGAATATGTGTATACTAAAATTATATTTCTTAAATTAATTTAACTTAGCTTTTTTCTCAAAGAAAATCTTTATAGTATATTTGTTTTAATAACATTTACTTTCTTTCTTTTATCAATCTGAAAGTTTAAAAAGCTCGCGAAAACGGCATACTAAGCGGATATAAGATAAAAGAAAGAAAAAAAAAAGAAAAAATTAATAAAAGAGAAAACAATATTGTCAAAGAGCGAATCCTTACTTTCGTCGATAAAAAATTAACAACATCATTTTCGAGTGTTTATTTTCCCTCTCTCTTTCTCTCTCTCTCTCTCTCTCTCTCTCTCTCTCTCTCTCTCTCTCTCTCTCTCCTTCCCTCTCTTTTTTCTCGTTGTAAATCATTATCTCAAGGTATTAACGCATCTTATTTTTATTGATATTCAAGGAAAACGGTAGACAGTGTAAAAATAATCACTTTCTTCATTGTCACTTTAGGAATAAAAAAATTGAACACGTTTTTCGCAAGGTTCTTTATCCAATTAACAAATAGTCCTTACCGTGTTAAAGTACTCATACAACATAAAGAGTTTTATATCGTGGATCAATGACGAGCAATTAGTTCGTAACAGCAAAAGCTTGTTCGAATTAAAAGGGGAAATTCGAAGAATTGATTTGCGACGTACGTGCTGAGAAATTTTGAAATAAAACAAACATCGAAAGTTCATCGAGGATTTATCGATCGTTCTTTTTTAAACTGTTTCTATGGGAACAACTTTATATGAAATCATGTATATACGTAAAAATACCTATTTTTTGAAATGTACATATATTTTATATGTGCACATGTATATATATATATATATATATATATATATATATATATATATGAAATATATATATATATATATACTTGTATATATGTATATTTATTGGTTTTTTTATATCGATATATTGTCATCGTCACTTCATTAAGTTCACAATATTTATTGCTTCGAACATATATATGACCTTTTTGATTTGTATCTATTTGTATCTAATTTATATCTATTTCATTAATCGAATGAGACATGTAATAATCGATAATTATATTATTTCGACGATGTTCACTATGCTGTACGAGTTTATTTTAATGAAGTTCATTTAGAAAATTATTACTAACTTGTATGAAAGGTCGTTCGTGACAGTATTGATTTATCATTTAGTTTCCAGTAACAAAAAATCTTACGAAGGTACATGTAAAGGTAATTCGTTACGAAAGTAAATAGACATTGATATTGATGCTGCTCGATATCAAATTTGGATTAAAACTATTTGAATATATGTAAATGTTTGTACGTCTCTAACTTGTCTTCTGCCTGTAAATTTTTCTTAAAGAAAAGCTTAAACATCAATCTTAAAAAATTTTCTTACTATCTATCACTTCTACTTTTAATAAGATCCGATACAATACTTCCAATTTTAATAATTACCTATAATTTTATAAACATTTATAAAATTGAAATAGAGTATCTTTTTGTTATTATTTCTGATAGATTCGTTAATTATCAAGTATATTCTGTATTTTTCATTAATATTTATGATCGATTTCGGCGTATAAAATTTTAATAATAACGATACGTAAATATCAGGTAATATTTAAAATTATTGTAGAAAATATTAAAGTCTATTTGAACGATATGTATCGTTCTTTTTATTTTCAATTTTTTAAATATTTTTTTTTATCTGTCTTTCGTAATAAAAAAAGTCCTTGTGCCATTAATCCAATCTTCATTGCAATTGTAAACTTAGATTTCAACGATGCCTACGCTTTTCCTTCTTTTCTTAATGTTTCTTACGTTTAATGAAAGATAAATGTTTTGGTAAGTTTCTTCCCGGATTGTAGATGAAAGGAAATGATACATAGATATACACATATGTACGAGTACTATAAGCACAGAGCGTAGGTTTTGCCATTTACCGAATGACGAAAATTTTCGCTTCTATTTTTGCTCTCTCTCCATTTCTATCTTTCTCTCTTTTGAAGGAACCAGAAGTTAGAATCAAAGCTTAAACTTTAACTTCTAATTAAAGTCTCCTGTTTTAATGAGTACGAACTCTCGTCTCACTTCGTTAGATTTTTCTTCTTTGATCGATCGTTCGCAAAATCTATATATTTTAACAAGTTTTATTTACAACGTACGAACATAGAAATGATATTCTAAACGAACGTTTAGTATAATAATAATAATAATAAACATATATAAAAATATAAAGAAGAAGAAAGAAAAAAAGGGAAGATATTCAAGGCATTTTTCTTTGAAATATTACATTATTTTCTATAATGAACGTTCAATACGATCGTTGTTTTCTCATCTCTCTATAGATCTAACGAAGCAAACTATAATAATAATAAGAAAAAATGAATGTACGTGTATGAATACGTACCGATTCTGAATCAAAAGTGACGTTGTCCGTATATGATTATCAAAAAAAAAACAAAAAAAAAAGAAAAAAAAAGAAAAAGAAAAAGAAAAAGAAAAGAAAAAAATAGGAAAGAAAGAAAGAAGGAAGAAAGAAAAGAAAAAGGGAAAAGATCTTGATTTAATATAAAATTCTAATTGCACGTTGAAAGTCTTTCTCGTAGGTTTCTAGTTCACTCTCAAACGGTTCAATCATTTCGCGAGACAAAAAACTGTAAATATACGTGAAAGAAAGTAACATAGTTTTGACCGTAATAAAATTCTATTAAATAATAATGATCGATAGTTCAATAGGATATAGAATGTTTCGAAGCTTTTCGGAGCTTTCACCGAGCTTTTGAAAATAGTTCAGACCGTCGCGACAGTCGGAGCGATACTGCGATGTTCGGTCTCGACCCGGTAGCCCCTTCCACGATCGACCGCAGCCGATCGACCAATCCCTTTCGGAGCTTTCTGCCGCGCTGCCGAGCTTTCCTCTGGAACTGCGCGCGCGTTACTCATAACAATCGTGGATATGCAACTTTCTCGACGTCCAACGGGGGTTGTACTGTCAGAATCTAACTCATCGTCTCTCACGTGTTGCTTCACCGTAAACATCGACCGACCAGCTGTACTTTAATCCAATGACGTAAATCTATCCTTTCAAACGCGACTTTTCAAGACCGACAAATGATAAAGAATCTTCTTTCTCTTTCTCTCTTTTTTTTTTTTTGTTGATTTTTCAATTTTCTATATTTAGCGGTTTCTCTCTCTCTCTCTCTCTCTCTCTCTCTTTCCTTCTTTTCCATTGTATTTTTCTATATATCTATCAATCTCTTCTAGCCTCTTTTTTTTTTTTTTATTTCTATATCCTATCCCGACGAGCTTCGACTAACGAAAATCATTTTCTCCCAAAGACAAAGCTTTTTATATTTGACGGAAAACTAAGCTTTGAAATGTTATCAAAAATGAATCCATAGTCTTTTTTTCTTTGTTTTCATGTCGTTTATACAAACGTACTTTTTGTCTTTTCGTAATTTTTAACACTTCGCTTTCATATTCTTATTCCTTTTCTTTCCGTTCTTTCTTTTTTTTTTTTCAATTCTCCTTCCTTTTTTTTGCTTTATGATATGTTTGTATCTCTCACATACTTAAATAAATCCTTAAATATTTTATCCCGAAAAAGCTTCCAAGAGCTTTGCTATTTGATATTGTAAAATTGAACTTAAATCTAAACTCGCATAATGTTGTAATAAAAAATAAAAAAGAAAAAATAGGACGATAGAAAACGCGTTTCAAGTGACAATTAAAATAGATATATTATTCATCCACATATGATGTATTGGTTTTTCGTTTTTATATTACGTGAAAAAATGTTACTAAACTTGGGATTTCGCTAATGAACGGAGAATATATAGATATTTTGATTAAATTTTTGACTGCTGACCGAGTAAATTAGAAATATTAGTGGAAAGTAGAACTACATATATACATATATCCTATTTAATATCTGCATTGTTAAATAAAAATCATCATTACCATATTTTTACCTACTACGTTTTTACATTTATATTTTCAGTAATTAAATGCATAAATTAACATATTTTCATAAATATGTATTTTACAAAATGTATCATACGCGAATTATATATAACGTAGAATAATATTACGTCTTCATAAAGAAACGTAATTATAAAATTGTTAAATCGTTGCATCATTGACAAAGGAGATTATTTCTTCATAATTTTTTAAAGGCACATAAAATGGGAATACTTTTTAATCGTAAACGTATCTCTGGTACGCGTTAAAACCTCGTTAACTATTGATTCAGGATTATTTTTTTCGTAGTTTTTTTTTTCTAGTACGTTGTTCGGATTTAATTTATCAGAGCTCGTCAATCACGTGACGTTGCTTTAACGTAAATGTCAATAGAATGAATATACATTGTTCAATGAAGAATCACCCACGGAACTTAACCCCTTGACATACAATAAAAAAAAAAAAAAAAAAAAGAAAAAAAGAGAAAAGGAAAGAAGAAAAAAAAAGAGGAAAAAAAAGAGAGCATAAATAGAGCATCTTGAACATTTTAAACAAAACAAAATTGACACACTAGTGAAATAATTGAATAATTTAATAATGTACTGTACGATGTACATCGGAGACCATTCCTTACGTCTCGGAGACGTCAAAATCTACAATGGCACATGAAATGAATGACGTCTCTCAGACGTCATTGTATGTCAAGGGGTTAATGGCCTGTTCTAAAAAAGAACTTGTTATTCTCTACTTCCTTCGTAAGTGTTTGTATATATGTTAAAATCTATTACATCTATATGTATACAAATACACGTAGATATTGGTATCTATTTAAGCGTAAATGTAATTTCGAATCGACTTTCACAACGAAAATCCATTTTGTCATATTTTCAAATGCCCCCCCCTCGTCCCCACTCCACCCCCTCTACCCCAAAGAATCATTTTTGTATAAGAAAAAAATTACTATTGCGATCGAGTTAAATAAACTATCTATACTTTTTTCTTCCTTTTCATCTTCTATCTTTCTCACGACACTCATCTCATTGTTTCATCTTTTCCCTTAGAATATCCCTTAGAATATCCTTTCATCATATTCCTTAACTCATTCCGTTGACATTAAAATGACCCACTTCATATTGTCGGAAATAGATATTCGATCCGCCATTTAATTCTCCTGTTACGATGTACATTAAACTTGATATTGGAACATTAAATGTCGCATGACAAAAGGAAAATATGTAGAAGTATATATGTGGGTGTGTATTTATGCGCATGCCCGTGCGTGTTTTTTTGTTTTTATTATTCTTTTTTATTTTTATTTTCCTCCTTACTTCCTTTTTTATTTTTATTTTCCTCCTTACTTCCTTTGTTATTTTTATTTTCTTCCTTACTTCCTTTTTTCTTTTCATTCTTTTCTTTTCCTTCGTGATAATCGGCTTTCATGATCGTAATATCATTACATAAACATGATCGCACGAAGACGATTTATTAAGGAACGGATTAATTACACGAAATAAATAAATGATGCCTTCTCTCTCTCACTTTCTCTATTAAACTCGGAATTACCAGCTGTAACAATCGAAAGTACCATGTCTTCGAGAAGACCTTTTCAATTTTTGTTTGATTCTGCAGATTGCTATTTATTTATTCCTTCTCTATTTTTCTTTCACTCTTTCAATAGAAAACTTTATGGGTTTACTTGAAAATCGTTGTATGAATATCTAGTAGAATCGATTTGCATGTACGAATACATCAGAATGCTTTACAAACGTTAGAATTGATTTTTAAATTGAAATATCTCAAGATCGATACGCGAGAAGTTATTATCGAAATCTGGGACGTTGTAAATTTTTTATAAAGTTTAAACAAATAATCACAAAATCTGTGGTATTACAAATAAAATTTCATTAGAAAGAGGACGAGGAATTTATTTTGCATTCATAGAACATTCAAAATTTATTTTTAAATATTATTATTAAAGATAATATGTTTTATAAGATCGTACGATCTTATTGACAATCGATAAATTGTTTGCTGATATAATTTATTTGCTGAACTGAGAAACTAGGAGAGAGAGAGAGAGAAAGAGAAAGAGAGAGAAAAGAAAGAGGAAGAAAGAAGACAAATACATACTTGGAATTGTTGCAGTAATTTCAAAGTAGTAAGAGAGCTTCGTGAGAGAGAAAGCAGTTGTACCGCCGATTGTTTGAACGACTTGAAATCGATTTTCCTACGGTTATTCACCTTTGCGGAACGTGTAGGTAACGTCTCACAAAAGCGGAATGATCGATGAAAAGTTATAACTGATACTTTTGTGCGACTGGTAGCTCTTTGATATCCTCGGCACAGGGAAGACTTAATGGCTCAGAGACCTAATTAACAAAACTACGCCAAGATAACAAATGATTGCTTGTTTAACTCTTTAATAAAATAATAAAATACGTATATATATATATATGTATATATATATATGGATAAAAATCATTTGCATCTAAAAATGTTTTAAATAATCGAATTTTGCAAATTATTTACTTTAGAAGATGAACGATTTTTATTTATCATCTTTGGATGAAAAAAAAATTCGCCGATAAAATGAAGTATTAAAAATTAATTCGTTCTCACTTTATTTCCAACTTTAATGAAATAAATAAAAGATATGTCAATGAAATTATTTCTGAGATGTCATCAAAATATAGATATTTGAATTGATGTAATTGTGTGATATCTAATAACTAATATAATGGATCATTCAAACTTCAATTAATCGAAGAACCGATTACATGAAAGCCAGACAATCGAGATATTGATTTGTCAAAATACTCAAACAAACTTTTAGAACATTTTAGAACATTTTATAATTAGAACATTTTGAAACGTAAAGATGGATCCTAAAAACGATGATTTTTCTTTTTTCTTTTTGATGCTTTTGCTTTACAGAAGAAAGAATGAACGTTTCTAGGAATATAGAGAAACTTCAACATTTTATATTTTTTCTTTTATTCGTTATTTATTTGATATATACTTTACGTTAAAGAAATTTGAAAAGTTATTATTTCAGACATTAGTCGTGATATTTTGGATTACCAATCGCAATGGTTATTCATCATTAATGATTCATGATACTGTAGCTAATGAGTCCAATTATGTGTAATAATATGAATAATAAAATAGAAATACATCCTATATCAATGTATAAAATTAATTGCTGTCAAAAAAGAAAAATAATAATAATAATAATAATAATAATAATAATAATATAATTGTTAGAATATTTACATAAATATTTTGATTTCATGATCGAAATTGTCGACAATTTATCGAGTGGCTGAATGTTAAGAGATTGATAATTGTTGCATCTAGAGCAGAGAGATACGTTCTAAATTTTGGGAACAGGAAAACATACACAAGTAACAACGAAACGCTCGAGCAAACAGATCCGTTTAAGACAGACAACAAGCAACTCTTTATCGTTGTTCTCGATAAAATGTCGGTAAATTTATTTCACGGGTTCATTTCATTTTTCCCTCATTGGATATTATATTCCTCAATGAAAAATCGATTTATTTCGATCGAACGGACACACGTTAATCTGAATTATCTCGTATCTTTTATTTGAATTAATTAAAGGGTCAATCATTTGGAAATAATTATTATTATTACGAGATAAATAGATTTTGTTTCTTTTCTTTTTTCTATCTTTCTTCCTTTCATCAGAAAAATAAGTATCCTATGTATTACCCTTCATTTTTTCTTTACAAATCAATTAGAATAATATTGAACTATTGATGGGAAAAAAAATTAAAGAAATAAACAAACAAACAAACAAATAAATAAATAAAAGAGAAAAAGAAAATGAAAAAACGTTTAAAATTCATAATTAATTTTATTCTGCTTGTACGACGGTTCTGACGTCAACATACGACGATGACGACGACAACAACTACGACGAAAGGGACAGGGACCTTTTCGCAGGATTATCGATTTTCAACGTTTCCAGGTTTCTGGAGCGACACGTGCAGTGCGCAAACTCTGAGGTCGTGCCACCGACTCACGAAGATTCCGTGTGGTCACGGAGCGTCGCGAGCGTCGCGAGAGCGTCGTCGCCATGACGAAATTCCGCGAAAAAGAGTCTACCATTCTCGAGTCAAGAGTATTCCATCTCTCTCCCTCTTTCTTTTCCATTGTCTGTCATTCTTCATCTACTAGAATTTACCATCGTCCTTTGTGCCATTTCTCTAATACGTATATAGAAAATTCCGAAGGAAAATGTCGACGGATCATCAGTCTTTTTCAATTTTTTCTTTTTTTTCTTCTTTATTTTTTCCATAAACGCGATGATTTTACGATCGGTTTTTAATTCGAATTAATATAATACATATACACATACACACGCACCCGTACACACATACACACATATATATATATATGTACATACATATATATATACATAAGTATACATATCAGGTGTTTCAATTGCTTCGAAAATGATTGAAGATATTCGTGTCAGCTTTGTGTGCTTCCTGATCATAACTTCGATCGTCCTCTCTGATGGTAAGTGATGGATTATGTATTTCTTCTTATCTACCATCTTCTTATCTTCCCTTGTTTATGTATGTGTTTGTACATGTATATAAACTATGTCCGATTTATACGTATACACGCGATTATTTTTCTAAGTATTAGAAAATAAAACGAAAAAAAAAAATAAAAAGAAAAGCATGAAAAAAGAAAAAAAAAAAACGAATATTGAAATACCATCGTAGTGATAATTATTTGATTTTTTCAATGGCCTCGTAGTGATTTATGATAAGATCGCGTTTACATTTTCTAAATGGGACCTTATATTCTTTATTATATATCCTTCTGGATGACATCAAGCGGATTATTTAGCAACGATTATTGCCTGTATATATTTAAAACAAACATAACGTATATGCATGCTTACGTGCCTTTAATACTTTCCATGTGACCCTTCTATGCCTTTGCCTGTTTACTTTTGCGCGTTAAAAATTTTAGTTTAATTCAAAATTATATATGTATATGTGTGTGTGTGTGTGTGTGTGTGTGTGAGTATTATTTTATTTTAATTTTCTCCCTTTTTCTTTACATTTCGATTAACGTAGTTCTCTCGTTGTTCGTTCATTTAAAATTATTTATCATAATAAATTATATTGTCATCGATAACACAATTAATTGATTATATGCAATATACGTGATATTTGCAGAAAGACATATGATATCTAACAATTGTTCTCTATTATATTCTTACATCAATCTTCATTCAAATGTCGATCTAATAAACGAGATTTTATGTTAGCACTATTAACCTTAACATGATTTCATCAAGTGTACGATATACATACGTAATAAGTTTTCCTTCGATAAGCAGGTCAATTTATGACGAAAGAACATCGAACTCATGCTGCTTCCGAACGGCCAAACGATTTATGGTGTTATCAATGCAGTACCATGCCTGATGGGGATTTGTGTTCCGATCTTTCCACTAATCACAGTTCCTTTATTCAAAAGTGTCAGGACGATAAAAGAATTTGCATGGTAAGGAATTTAATATTATAAAAAAGAAGAAAGACTAATAAAAAAAAAAAAAAATAAATAAATTAATGAACGTATCTGAATCTCAATAAAATATCAAAATATAAATAATAAAATGTTACGATATTGACATTTTATATATAAAAAAAGAAAAGAAATTAAAATATAATTGAATTAATAAAAATATGATATAAATACAAAATGATCTTTTTTTTGAATCAACATAAAAAAAAGAATGATATATATATATATATATAAATATATAAAATTTTAAACAAATATGATTTGTTCAATCGAGTTTTCTTTCTTTTTTCTTTTCTCTTTTTTGTTTCTTTTTACAGGTGAAGCGATTTTCTTATACGACGAGTACAGAAAATTCGACTTCCAGTCCTCAATTATGGTCGTTGGAAAGAAATTGTACGAGCAAATGTGAGCCCGGTTGCATCGTTATCGGTGAAAGAACGAAACTTTACGCTTGCACCGCCTGTTGTGATAAATCTTTGTGCAATACCGGAACCGGAACTGCCAATGATCTTACGATGAAAAAAATCAATTTCGTTTTAGCTCTTATACTTCAAATCGTATTAACAATTACCATGTATCCATCGTGACATTATTGATATAATATTAAAAAATATTAAGTTTTACTCACGACTTCTCTTTTTATTTCATTCGAACTAATAAAAAAATCCTATCCTTATTTATAGTTACTAAATATTTCAAAGATGTTAAAAGAGAAATAACTTCCGTAAGTAGTTTACTCGTTCGTTTTCGGTCCGTAATACGAGACGAATATCATGATCTTCTTGGAAGATAGATGATCTAGAATTTTCCCGTGAATTTACATAATTTTAGAGATCTACCTTACAGTCAGTTCGAACAGTTTTCATCCATCGGTTGATGAAATTTTAATTTTTTAGTTAACAATTTTCCATTTACAGTCATTTGCAATGATATTGGTATTAAACGTATATATATATATATATATGTATACAAATGATAATTATATAAAGAATAATTCTTTATTCGTGAAATTGTTATTATCGTATACATTGACGTAACAATCTAATTATCGTCGAACCTGTAAAACAATTACTTGCTGAGTTAGTTCATGTCGCAGGTGGTCGATATGGCAATATAGATAGAGAATTCCTTGAGATTCGATAAATTCGAAAAGAGACAGTTTGTCAGTGAAAGATCGGAGAAGAGAGTACTTACGTTGGACATAAAGCCGCCATTATTAGAACTTGTGCCGGTTGCCAAGTACTTGACTGGTGTGCTTTTTCTAGCCCCGCAACGATGCGTTTGCATTCGTCGATGCGATGCGTTCTCGGCTTCGCAGAATATCCGGCTCGCTCGTCCTTCTCTGTCTCGTCTTCTGTCTTTTTCTTTTCTCTGTTTCTGTCTTTTTCTCTTTCTTTCTCTCTTTCTTTCTCTCTCCCTCTCTATCTCTCCCTTTCTCTCTCTCTCTCTCTCTCTCTCTCTCTCTCTCTCTCTCTCTCTCTCTTTCTCGTGGGCGCGTGCTTTCGTCGTTTTCCTCGTCCATGTGCTCGCCAGTTGCAACGCGTATCGCGTACCAAACGAATGCACTTTTGATTAGACCTTAATTAGAAAGAATTTCCTCCTTTAGTTTAATCCAGCGATGTTTCCAAGTCGTAGTTATCACAAATTACGATTTCCTATTTCTCTCTCTCTTTCTCTCGCTCTATTTTTTTTTATTTATTTTTTTTTTTTATTTATTTTTTCCCCTCCCATAAATTATATCCGGAGATTTTCCATTGAAATCGTTTGAAAAACTATTGAAAGAATATCCTATATGATCCATGACTCCACTTGTTTCCTCTACCGAGAACAATTTTAACGAAGAATGATTTCACCCGTTAAGATTTGATAGATCTGATACGTCATATCGTATCATTCATTGTCATCCAGTGTCAGTTGTTGTCATTGCCGTCAAAGTCATTCTATTCGTATGTGTTAACGTTTTGTAAAATTGACTGACTTTATATATATATACATATATATACATATATATGTGAGTATGTGTGTGTGTGTATATAATACATACTATTCGATGTCGTTGGTACACGCTCGTTAATATTCACCGTAATTCGCTTTATTCAACAACTAGTACTTCGGCCAAAGTTTAACGAGTGCGAGCGTATAAAGAGTCGAGTGGCGAAAGGAGTGTAGTTGAAATTATTAAACGTTCGAGTGTTTCCGACATAACGCGCGAGCGTTTAGCCAGTGGAAAAACGATTTGCCCGTATAAATTCTGATTTTCTATGTTTCTCTCTTATTCTCTCTTTTTTTCTCTCTCTCTCTTTCTCTTTCTCTCTCTTTTTCTCTCTTTCTCTTTCTCGTGGGTGTATAGGTATACGTAAAATTTTATCATGCGTTTCAAGTGCCACGGAGAGAGATAGAGATAGAGATAGAGGGAGAGAAAGAGAGAGAAAGAGAGAGAAAGAGAGAGAAGGAGAGAGAGAGAGAGAGAGCGAGTCTGTGCGAAAGCAACCGTACGGAATTTAATTAATGTGACAAGGTGCAAGCATGCCACAATCGAAACTCTCGAGTTTACTAGTAACGACCTGGTTGCTCGGTACGATAGCCTGTAAATCGCGCGTCGACGAGCTCATTCAAAGTTTCATCGAATATGAGATCATTTATCCGAGAATAATAACGGATAATCTATCCTCATCGTTACGTGATCATCGATTACCATTCGAAAATCATTCGAGGAATCTACAGGAGGAAACGACGATCAACGTTATTATTAAAAATTGGACGTTGAGAACTACGATCAATGATCGATTAATACTTTCGAAGGATCTTCATTCACGAGGAGGAAAATATTTCAATAAAAATTTCGACTGTGATCTAAGACATGGAATCGTCGAAAACAATGAAAATATTTCGTCTGTTGTTCTAACGATTTGTTTGGATGAAATTTATGGATTTGTCATTGTCGACGGTAGATCCTACTTCATTGAACCATTGACAAATGGCCGGCATATATTTTACGAATCGAATAATACCGGATGGTGGTCGTCATCGAGGAAATCGTCGAGAAGTAAGAAAACATTTTTAATACGAATGTACTTTTGAAACAGCTATTACAAACGAGCGTAACGTTATAAAGATTTTATTCATATTCATTCATTAAAAAATATCTTTCGTTTTAATTATTAAAAGAACATTTCTATAATATATATATATATTTATAATTTACAGTATAAATACTCTAACGTAGATTCAATAAATATTAATCTTTGGATATGTATTAATAATTTATTTTACAATGAAAAAAATTAAATAAAATCTTAACAATACATATATATATACATATATATATATGTGTAGTTATATAAAAGTTTTTTAATTTCAAAGTTATATGCATGTTATAAAGAGAGAGAGAGAGAGAGAGAGAGAGAGAGAGAGAGAGAGAGAGAGAGAGAAAGAGAGAGAAAGAGAGAAAAAAAAGAAAAAGTTAAAACGTTATTTCAATTGACATTCCCCTATAATATACCGGCACACCCACGTTAACGTATCTAGGAATTGTTGCAGATAGATTCGAACGAAAGATCGAGTGTTTATATAGTTTCCCAACGTTGCATCGGTATTAACATTTGTATGCTACGTCCTATACGTGTCCACCAGTAGCTCTTGTATTCTTAGTAAAACGTTATAGATCCTCTCCACCTGCCATGCTACGACAAACATGTGCTATGACCCAGTTCCTATCTCTCTCTCTCTCTTTCTCTTTTTCTCACTTCCCTCTCTCTCTCTCTCTCTCTTTCCTTCTCTTTCTTTTTATCATTTCTCTCTCTCTCCCTCTCTCTCTCTCTCTCTCTCTCTATCTTCTCTTTCACTTTATATACAAATACATTCGTAGGAATGTATATACATTTCATTATGATGTCTATTTACAACGTAAATATAAATCGTATTACTCCGTACAGGATCGAAGGATTTCTCTCTCTCTCTCTCTCTCTCTCTCTCTCTCTCTCTCTTAGTCTGACTCTCTCTCTCTTTCTACCTAACTTTTTTTTTCCTCCTTAAAATTATTTTTTCTTCTTTCAGATTTTGGTCCATCGATCGAAATTTTCCCTTTGTATTATACCAAGAAAAAGGATGAATCAAGAAATTTTACAAGACGATTGAAACGAGAAATTCCAAACATTAAAAGTAATAATGGATTTTATAATCTCACCGGAGATGTCTTTGATATGGAAAATTTTGATCTCGGTGTTGGGGATAATGAGGATTTCTTGAAAAAGGATGAGGACGTTATGATCGAACGATTGTTACAAAAAAATGATCCCGAAGATGTCGGTTATTTTTCTAATCCATCTTGGAGCAGAAGCAAAGTACCGAGTATATGAAACTTTTTCCCTTTTTTTTCTCTTTCTTTTTTTCTCACTCTCATTCTCTCTCTCTCTCTCTCTCTCTCTCTCTCTCTTTTCTTGCACTTTGTTTTCCACAACATAATTAATTACTTAATTAATCAATCAAAAAATTAATTAATTAATTAATTAATTAATTAATTAATTAATTAAATGGTTGTTTGAATAATCGACCTATATAAAATTCATTCTTTTGTGGGAAACAATTAATATGCGGCATTTTATAACGTCGTTTCAATTATCACTTCATTGAAATTAGTCGATTGAAAATTCCAATATCAAGATGGTTTAATAAATATCACTATGTTTCATATAATTGCGTTACAAATAATTATAACGATATTTTATTATAACCCATTGACGTAGAAAGGAAACAACTGCCACGACGATGGTTGGAGGTTGCGATTGCTGTAGATTATTCCGTCATTGAGTTTCACGGTCCACGTGTTCAACAATACGTTCTGGCATTACTCAATATTGTGAGTAAACATTACATAGTGTTATTTTATTTCTTTTCCTTTTCAGATATTTCACGTTTTTCCGTATTGAATATTGTTAACGATACAAAGAGGCATGGATGTATCATCTGTAAGAAAATATAAATTTCATCATAAATAATTTCATTAATTATTAATTATTCATTTTTTCTTTCTTCTTTTTTCTTTTTCTTTTCCTTTTATTTTTATCTTTATCTTTTTTTATTTTTCATTTCTCATTCCAACGATTAAAATGCCTACAAAATCGTAATACTACTTTGACCAGACGAGGAATGTGATCAATTTGTATTTAATTGCCATTCGATTTATCTCTTTGAATGAACTCTACAAACGAAGCTCCATAAACGTTCAAAACTTTTCAGTTTTTATCTTCGATTTTACGACGAAAGTAGAAACGAGTTTAAGCGAAACGTAATTCCCCGTATTAATTAGCAATTTACTTACTGAAAAGCTTAAGGAGAGACAGATAGGATTATGATATGGCTAAAGAAAACTTTTAATTTTTATTAAAAAAAAAAAAAAAAAAAAAAAAAAAAACTGTCGATTATATATGATCGAGTTTATAAGAGAGATATACAAACATTGAAATGCGACTCTTATTTTTATCATCTTTTAATAATTCAAAAATAAAAAAAATAAATTGACAGTAAACGTTCGATATTTTAAAATGGAAAAAATTTTTCAGGTCAGTGCCATTTTTAGAGATCCTTCTCTCGACTCGAATATGATTCTCGTTGTTGCTCGTGTAATCCTTTATAAGGAAAAAAAGGACAGTTTGGTAAGATCATTTAAATTTGAATGGTTCTTCTACTTAATATATTCTCGAAATGTTAATTATATATGTGTATATATATCGATCATATTGAATTCTAACGATATCAGTATTCCATACGTAGATTCAAGATGGTAACTCGAAGAGATCGTTAGAGAATGTCAACAAGTGGAATCGAAAGCTCTTGTCCTTATCAAAGGACAGTCACGACATAGCAATATGGCTAACTCGTTTGGACATCGGTGGTCCTTCAGGATATGCTCCTGTATCGGGAGTTTGCAATCCTGCGAGATCTTGTACTTTGAATCGAGACGAAGGTTTAACAAGTGCTTTTATCATAGCTCACGAAGTAGCGCACATGTTAGTAAAATTATTATCATTCGAAAGATTTATAAAAATATCTTTTATATAAAGAAATATGTATATATGTATATATACAATTAATTAAAACCTATTGGTTTCTATCTGTTTTTTAAAGAAAAAAAAAAGAAAAAAAAAAAAAGAAAACAAAGTAAGACAAATTAAAAATGATTTTTTACATACATGCATAAATAGCTTAGGCTTGACTCATGATGGCGATAAAACCGCTGGAAATTTTTGCGTCGAAGAAGCATCTCTTGGTAGCGTAATGGCTCCTATGGTAGCTGCGACCTTTCATCATTTTTATTGGTCTACATGTTCCAAGAAAGAATTCCATCGAAAAGTCAAGTAACGTTGTAAATTACTTATTTCTTATTGTTCAGCGTAATATACACAGTACCTCACACTGTAACATCCCACAAACTAATGAATCGACTCGACTATTCTAGACAGTGGTCCTGTTTATTGAATCGACCGAATGACAATAACACTACACGATTGAATATAAACATACAAGAAATGTTTACAATGGATGAACAATGTCGAGTGGAATTTGGTCAAGGGTAAGTTAACATTAATATAAAAGAAAACAAAAAAAAAAAGAAACAAAGAAACAACTATGAAAATATATCGATCAACTTTTTAATCTTGCGTTCATTCGTTAGTTATCACCTTTGTAAAAGTTTTGAAATTCGTGAACCATGTTCACGTTTATGGTGTGGCAATTCTAATATTTCTCAAGCTTGCAAAACTAAAAAGGGACCACCGATGGAAGGTACTCTTTGTGGAAAAAATAAAGTAAGATAAACGTATAACAAAGTTTAATTATAACCTATTGCTTATCTATATATTACAATTAGGATAATTAATTTTTACAGTGGTGTATAAACGGCCGCTGCGAATCCATGGACCGGGAAAGATCGAACTTAGAGCCACTATTTTATAATCCAAGAAATGGAGGATGGAGTGCTTGGAGCTCTTGGAACAAATGTACCAGGACATGTGGCATTGGTATCCAATGTAGATTACGTTCGTGCAACAATCCACGGTAAACGGATTTATCGTGCATATGTTTTTCTTTCTTTTTTTTTTATTTTTTTTTTTTGAATTAAAAAAGAAAAAATAAATAAACGATCACGTTATTGTAGACCAGCATACGGTGGGAAATATTGTATCGGTCCGAGCGACGATTGCAAAATTTGCGAGTCAGCTAAATGCACGACGAATGTTGACCTTCGTGCTCAGCAATGTTCAAGACTGATCGGTATTTTAGATTATAAAGAAATATCATCTAAAGTAAATATGACCTGGTTGGCTTACGAGCCCGAGGAACATGAGTTAAAATGCCGATTGATTTGCCGTAGCAGAGAGACCGGAGAAATTTTTTATAGCGGGAAGAACCTAATGAATGGCACTCCTTGTTCCTACGGTTCTACGGATATTTGTATTCAGGTAACGAAGGGAAACTTTCATTATCTATCAGAGATCGAGGAAGGACAAACTGTGTGAATTTCGAAATAACGAATTAATATTCCTTTTCTTTTTTAGGGTGAATGTAGGAGAATGGGTTGCGATAATGTTTTCAATTCGGAAAAGATTTTGGATAGTTGTGGTACTTGCAATGGCAATGATACTGATTGCGACCATGTTGTCAACAAGTTTCAACGTAAACTTCGCCGAGGTTAGTTATGGTAACTCTGGTTAAAATTGAATTTTCACCAAGAGAGTGTGTGTGAGAGAGAGAGAGAGAGAGAATACTACAAGTTTCACTCCAAGTGACCGAGAAACATGAATAATTAGTTTACTATTCGCTAAGAGTTAGATCTTATGAGATATATCGTCCACACAAAATTCCCAAACTCAATATCTTCCTATCCTAAAGATAATCAATTAGTAATTCGATTCAATCATTTGTTTGAACGTACGAAATTGTTTCCTGAAAATAAATATTTACATTGAATCGAATAATAGCTCTATTGTTTAAAATAATCCATAAATATTATTGAAAATAACGAGCTATGATGAACAAATTAATATTTAATTTAACACGTTTTAAATAATAATAAATTATCGTTGACATTAATTTCGTTGGCTTTTACAGTTAAAAATAAAGAAAAAAAAAAAATATATATATATATATAAGAGCAAATATCTACTTGCAGCAATGACACGTGTAGCTGTATTACCACGCAATGGTATTAACATGGCAGTGAATGTTACTATAATGAAAACATCGTTTACCGATAAAATTAGTACAACTTTTGTTATAATGGATGGAAAAAGACGGCGGCACAAAGTAAACGATTTTAATACAAAAGGTCATGAGTTATTGGCAGTCGAGGGTATTGCTTTTCGTATTCAAATAATTAGTAATAACAAATATGCCATAAAGACGAGAGGGATAGCTCTGGATGATGTCATCGTATCGGTATAAAAAAATAATTGAATATCCTTTTTCATTTTCTTTTTCAAACGAAATTTACGATCAGTATTATACTTTACGAAAGTATTGGAACAGATGTTCTTATTGTTTTTTCTTTTTCTTCCTTTTTTTTCCTTTTCTTTCTGATTTTCATCATTTTATACAGTTCGTAGTACCGACAGATGTCGTCAAATCAGGTACATCGATCGCTGTATCTTCACGGTATTCCATAAATCATAATGAAAGAAATACAGACAAACGATATCTATGGTCAGTGGGTGGGTGGAATTTTTGTTCTGTCAGCTGTGGAGGAGGAATACGCAGGAAAATGATTGTTTGTAAGGATGATAAAACTGGAAGAATCGTTTCCAGAAGGAAATGTGCATTTCTTTCCAAGCCTTTCTTAAAAATGGAAACCTGTAACATACAAAGGTAAATATTAACGTACAATATATATATATATGTTATAGATTTAATGATAAATAAAGGGATTATGAATGATGAGCAGATTATAGTAGCTCATAATTTATTGATAATAGCAAAATCATTTAAAAAGAGCCAACGTTAAAATTTATTATTGTCAATGTTTTTGTTATTCATAATCGTCAATATATTAATCAATCGGTCTATAATATATAAACATTTATAGATACATAGATAATTATTAATTAATTTATAAATGATGAATTTATTTAAAACGAATAATTTTCTAGTTGCGATTACAAGTGGTTACCAGGACCATGGGAAACATGTTCTGTTACCTGTGGACATTTTGGTATTCAAACACGCCAACTTCATTGCGTACGTTCTTCCTATAATGAGAGTGAAATAATTAGTAGTAATGAATTGGAAGCTTATAGGATTATATTGAGACCTTCTTTATGTGTGGATCATCAACGACCAATCATTGAGCAAGAATGTAATAGGATAGCCTGTTAAAATTGTTGATAGTAATATTTTAGATTCGATTCTTTTTTCTTTTTTCTTTCTTTCTTTTATTTTTTTTTTCTTTTTTTTTTTTCTTGTGTTACGAGAATCGCGATTTAGGAGAATTCAGAGAATTCAACTGCTTGTTCTTATAACGCAGATAGTATCTAGTTGGTACATATATATGGTTTTAGAAACAACGATTAATGAAGAATACATCAGGTAATTCGAATGTTTACAGGAATTTTTATAAAAATCGATGTCATTTAATAAGTTAACATTATTTATCTATTGCAGTTGTGACATCACTTGACCTTGACAATTACATATACGCAAAAGGATATTTCATTCAGAAAGGGAAGGAATAATCGTAGACTAAGTTTTCGTAAGTATTTACAAAGTAGGATTGAGTAGACATAATCTATTTTTTTTTTTTTCGACAAATATTAAATCAATTGTTAATTTTTATAGGATTCATATCCGTCTAAAAATCAGAACTGTGATCAAGAGGAACCATAATATAATGCAACGTAAAGATCATTTTTTTTCTTTTTTTTTTTTTTCATAAAATAATCTATTCTTAAGGGTTTTTATTCCTTTTTTTTTTTTTTTACTATAATGCGTTTAAATATGAATTTCATTCTGTATACTATCTTGAATCGTTGGCTTAAATGATTAACGTCAATAATGGACTAGGTTTTATTCGTATCCAAAGTATACATAATGATAACATCGTTGGTGCAAATGAAAGATTTAATAAAACGAAATCTCATATAAGCAAGATGTTATAGCGTTACATATAATGAGAAATATACACTACAATAAAAATATTTACCTCAGATCGTTCTTTACTATTTTCTTTTTCTATCGTTTTTTTTTCTCTTTTTTACTATCGAATCATTTTTTCCCCCAATCCTCATCTAAAATGAATGAAAACAACGCGTTCGCTATATATATATATATATACCAATCTCTCTTATATATATTTTTTTTTGTTTTTTGACGAAAGATTTCTTATTAAGTAAATAAAAACTTCGTTTAGCTTGATCAATTAAATCGTCTCGTACATTCGGACACGAAATGTATTCTTGTACTTATCTGACATCAATTCGATATGTTAATTGAATATATATATATATATATATATATATATATATATATATATATATATTAACCTGATTTAAAGAGACGTGTAAAAGGTAAAATGTAGACGTACAGAAAAAGCCAGTAAAAGATATGCTACTGACTAGAAGCTCGTGAACTTTCCGAAAAACCATGAAAAGCACTCCTCTTTTGTTTTTATGGAAAGATCTATCGATCATTCGTTTCTTTTTTTTTTATGAATGATCGATCTTATTAGGTATTTGTTCTTTTCTTTTTTATCTCTCTCTCTCTTTCTCTCTCTTTTTCTCTATGGATTTATAATATCGTAATAATAAGTATTGTCTGATTTCCAACTTTAATTACCTTCATTTATATAACTAAGCTTACAAGTTAAAGAACTCGTACTGTCATGGCAAAGGGGCGTCTAAATTAACGACATCATTGTCGTGCTTGCATGCAGTTAATTAATAGTTGTGAATATTATACGATATCTGTGGTTGTTTATAGTTAAATTAATTGTCAGTTTTTTAACGTGTCTACATGTGATTATGTACGTATCGTGTTTATGTATATATGTAAGCGTGTATTTATGCTTGTATATATGTACGTATGTATGTATATATATACGTGGACACGCTCATATTTATGGATTCGTAATAATAACGCCACGTGTGTATACGCTGAATCGTTTACTTATATAATATGATATATTTGGATATAATATATTATATTTGATATATCATGTCTGAACGTATCGTAACTGTACGCGTTTGTATATATATATATATATATTATTATATATACACATAATATTCTAGGTACAAATAATCTTTACAAAAATATTAATTTGGGAAGGCAAACTTTCAATGATAAGCCATTACTTTTTAAATACTTGCAAATGTAACAATAACGTGAATCGTTTTTATCTATAATCTTGAAATTATAGGGTGACTTTAGTTTTCTCGTTATTTTTTTTTCCTTTTTCCTTTTTCTTTTTTTTCCTTTTTCTTATCTTTTCTCTTAAAATCGTTAAAACTCAATCGTCGTTCGTTTTATTTTTTTTTCTTTTTTTTTTATTTTTTTAATTTATTTTTGTTGTTTTTTTTCTTTTCGTCATTTTTCCATTCCTCGAGATCATCGTGTACGATCGTGGAAAAATCGATCGTCGCACGAGCGCGACGTTGTTCGTAAATTAAGATGACACTCGATTAAAATATCGTTTAATTTTATTATGATATTCGAAAGACTCGATATTGGCGCAAGTGTTTTTTTTATTTTTATTTATTTATTTATTTTTTATTTTTTTTTTTTTTTCAACGAAGCATTCGTTGTTTCATACTTGCGCGTATTTCGGATACTACATGGAAGTAGGCTCGACGGAAACTCCTCGTTTCGATAAAATACGCGAAATTACAATTTCAAAATTTTAAACGCGAAACAATTTTGTCGTTCCGAGACGACAATGATCTCGTTTAAAAGAAAACAAACATAAAAGAAATATCAAAAGAAATGACCACTTTCGATTTCTACTATATAATTAGCTGATATCGTTAAATAAAAAGTTTACCATAGAATTAATTAGAAAGTGGACATTTCTTTCGTGCTCATTTTCTTTTCGTATAATAATTAAGAATAAAGTTAATGTATCATAACATAATAAATTATTAATCGTTATTATACACTACTTACATTTATGCCCTTTTTTTTCAATAGGCTTCTAAGAGATTAAATTTTTTGGTAAAATTCGGACATTACAAATCCTATACGTATGCGTGATTGTTACGGCTTCGATATACAAGAGTATATATATATATATATATATATATACATATATATATACATATATATATATACATATATATGTGTATACGATATATGTATATACGATATATATATACATATATATGTGTGTATATATATTCTTGCAAAATTTTATTGCCCCCCACTACCGCCGACTCGCATTCAAACAATTTGCTTATAATTTTCACTAGATCGGTAGGAAGAACATTATTTATATACACATTGAAACAATATAAAGGAAGACTGTCGTGTTGTTCCTAGCCTATCCTTTAGTTTTGTTTAGCTCTTTTTTTTTTGTTTTTTATTTTTTTAAATTCTTTTCTTTCTAACTGCATAACCACACTCATTATTGTAAGCTCGGGATATAAACCGGCGGAAGGAATGATGAAAAAAAAAAAAAAAAAAAAAAAAAAAGAAAAAAAAAAGAGAAAGAAAATTGTTCATTTTCTAATACAACATAGTAATAGCCGGTTCTTTGGTTATTAGAAACTCTTGATGTTTTCTCCCAATATACAAATTTATAATCTTTCGACGTAGTTGCCTGGGAAGGTGCCAAAATAGCCAGTTCTTTGGCTAGAACCAACATACCATCCATCGTCACATTTTTCCATTACATAGACCGTGTCGCCTTCCTTCAACTCCAATTCGTCCTCGTTTTGTGGTCTGTAGTTATACAGTGCTCGATATCTGGCAAATTAAACAAATCGATTTAATTCTTTCGTTTTCTTCTTTTCACTTTCTCTCTCTCTCTCTCTTTCTCTCACACGCACATACACATACGTATATACACATGCTCACTCACTCTTTAATTCTCGCTCTCTAACTCTCCATTGTATTTTAATAGAAATGTGTATTAAAATTTTCACAAAGAAACTTACGGTACTGGTTCAGAGTGCGTGTCTATATGTAATGTTTCGTTGATATGAGATACCTGCAGCTTGCTTCCTCCCATTCGTGGCTTTAATTAAAATTATAACAAATATATTTGATTATGTAAATAAGAGAAACGATTAAATAATCGATTGAAAACTTTCGCTCACCAGTGAATTATAGTGGGGCTGTGTTGTGTTCATGTTAACCGGTATAGACGGCACATAATGATGAGGACCCATACTCATCTTCCCACCAGCTGATCCATTGGCTAAAAGACTATGCGCTGCCGGCGATGCGATTGGTTTGTTTTGTACTGGGGTCTCTGAGGAAAAAAAATTTTTTTTAATTTTATATAAATAAGAAACGTGATTCGTAGTCAATCAAATTTAATAAAGATTTTTATATAAAATTTTACCTGATCTAAGTCCAGGTTCACTGATAACTTCGACATAAGAAATTGGGAATATTCCCTTTCTGTTACCGATTCGTCCTTCGTACCAATTTTCGTCAACTCTTCTAGTCAAAACTACAAGTTCACCTGAGAAAGAAAAAAGAAAAGAAAAAAAAAAAAAAAAAAATTAGAAAAAATAAAAAAGAATAAAAAAAAGAAGAAACAAGAAAAGAACCAATCGTTATTTTCAAGAAAAACATCAATATCTTTCGTATATTAGTACGATAATAGAAACTTATGAGTTTACCCTTGGCCAATGATAATTCCAGATTGGTCTGCGCCACGAAGTTGAACTTAGCGCGTGCCTGTCCTTCGTACGGTTTCTTCGGTGTAGTTCTCATTCCATCGTAAGGTAAAATCTGCTTGGACAAGCACGTTCGGTTAAAAATTGATCGATGAATTATTGCCGTATTGCGTAACTTTTAATTTAGGTCATGTTATTACCTCGACGTAGTTAAAGGGAAACAGACCGACCATTGCATTGTGTTCACCCTCGTACCAATTTTTATCAACCTGACGTCTAACAAAAATTATATCTCCACGACGGAAAGTCAATTCGCGAGAGGATTGTCCAACGAAATTGTAAAGAGCTCTTGCCAGTAATCGTGGCTCCGGAGTTTGTTCCTGTGATCTGCTTCTATGGCTAAGATCATCCACGAAGTCATCGTAACGATTTAACGGAATCGGTGATTTTTGTGACGGTCTAAATAAAAAAAAAGAAGAAAAATGAAATAAATAAATAAAGAAATAAATGAAAAAAAAAAAATAAATAAATAAAAGATCAATACAATCGATTAATTTTATATATTGTAATACATTCCATATAAAACATACATATGTATATATATATATATATATATATATATATATATATATATATATATGCTAAATCGTAAGACTCGTACGATATTCAATTACCTGACACCTGCGTTTATTTTTAGTATCGTATAGAATTTTATGCAAATGCGAAATTCATGACGTCTCATTAAAAAAAAAATGTTACTCAATGAAATATTTATATTGACTCACATGAAATTGTCCGTATGTCTTCTAGAATCTATATCGTGCAATTCCTGAAGATATTTCCGACGTCTTTCTTCCTGATAAACACGTCGCATATTTTCTGCGCTTCTTCTTGCAAGTTCTTCCTCGCTCAAGGGCTCCTTCGCTTCTGTGCGTACTGGCGAACGATAATGAATCGTTACTTCGCCTTCCACATAGCGCCTCGGAGATTCTATTTCCATAAGATTAAATAATTAAAATCATTTTTACAGATTCGTTGTTACATAAATTATATTTCCAGTTTTCTTTTTATCCCTCTTTTATTGTTCCTTTATTAGACAAATTACGATTGTAAATTATACTTTAACATTATAATATTATTATCCCATGACAAATTTGTGGAGGAAGAATTTAATGGCGGAAGAAAAAGAATGAAAAAAAAAAAAAAAAAAAAAACAAGGAAAAAAAAATCGGATCTAAAAGATAACGCCAGAATGACCTACTTTAAGGTCGTAACTTGTTAAGCGGTTAACTCGGAAACATATGGCTTCGTTATGTCATGAGAAAGGAATGAGTTAAAATAAGGAAAATATTTAAATGAATATTTGAACGTTCGCGATCATTTATGTATTTACATATAGTAAGTATATCGAGAACAAAAATAAAAATAAAAAAGAAAAGAAAAGCAATGATTAAAAAAAAAAAAAAAAAAAAAAAAAAGAAGAAGAAGAAAAGTAGAAACTGAAAGCCCTTAAGACGAAAACATTTCTTATTTCCTTGATTAAAACATTCCAATTTATTAAACTGACATTGATCATGAAAAGTAAATGAATTTTAATAAAATCGATATAGAAACGAGATATTACGCTTTACTTTTTAAATCGGTTTCGACGACGGGTTGTTGTAAAAATATTTTCATTTCGTTTTATCGAGCGATTTTCATTCGAGAAATCAAATCGATATATCGTCTATGTCAACTGGCACGAAGTTCAATGACACGAAAATGCGAATCTGTCAATCGGCTAACGCGTACATTCGCTTGGATGCACGGAGATGATGCGACTGATAAAGCAAACGTCACTACTGGCCAATTTTGCCGGGGAATATCTTATTCGCGCAAGCGCAGTTAACATATAGGATATAACACACTCGCTCTTTCTCATCGCAAAAAAAGAAAACTTGTGAACGTCCTAAGTAAACATATATATGTACGTTATTATCTAATAGAAGTTTGCCTAGAAAAGTTTCAGAACGATCTTAGAAAGTACTTGCGTTTCCCACATAAAAGATTCCAAGCCGATGGTTTTAACACGCGAATCAAAAGTTTGATATATATTTCTTATCGTGAAATAACTTTTTTATAAGTGTAAAGAAAAGAAAAGAAAAGTCACGACGACGAAAAGAACGACGGAGAAATGCTTTTTTCTTTACTTTTATTTTTTTTTTTTTTTTTTTTCTTTTTTTTTCAGTATGTTTCTTTCTCCCCGTTCTTATTATTAATTTTATCGAGGTACGGTGGCAAATTTAAAAATTCAAATTAAAATCTGAATCAACGAAAAACTAATGGATATAACGGTATTAGGCCGACACGATTGATACATAAGATACAAGATAGATATATTGTACATATGCATATGTATATACTCATTGTTCGTGGAAACGTATGGGTGCGTTTTTACTGACTGTACGGAATCGGGCCGTAGACCGAGGGAAGCGTGCTTCCGGTTCCTGAGTGCGGTCCACCGATCTGTCTGACGTGATCGGCCAGAGGGCTCGTGGTTTCGCTGTTCGTCGAAGCGTCTAGATCGACGACCCGTGAAGATCGAGCTAGATCGTTCACAGTAACGTTTTGATTATGCAGATCGATCATCGAATTCTTATAATTGTTCACAAGCTGTGGAGATTGTAATTCCTTCCAATAGGAAAGATCGTTGAAAGATTTGTTGAACGTTCCTAATGTGGGCTTCTCCTCGGGTTTTTTCATGATAGATTTATAAGATGAATCGTCATTGTTTTTGGTGATTGTAAAATTGTCATTGGTCTGATTCGAATCATCCATAACAGTTGTCAGCTGACACTTGATTGGTCGATCGTAATCCTGAAGTAAAGCTACGTCAACGGTATAATTTTTTAAATACTTTCTATCAGACTCTTCGATCATTTCGTATCGTTCATTAACATTTCTCAAATCCAAAGGAGGCGGAATTCTTTTCGATCCACTTCTAGACAATCGATTTTCATTTAAAACATTTAATTGAACGCACGAGGCATAATATTTTCTATCCTCCTCGCAAATCGGTTTCATCGAACCACGCAAATTCATCGAATTTCCAAAATCCATTCTTGTACCGTTCACCGAGAGTCG
>NC_140816.1:3167500-3212500 GCF_050613455.1 Vespa mandarinia | reverse complement strand
GTGAATTTCTATCGCAATGAAGTATTTTCGATGATGATTCAAATGCCGTGCTATCTTAAGCCACGAGACGATATCGTTTAGTTTAAATAATGTCATTCAGACAACAGAAAAAAATGTACGTTCATCGAGTTAAAAATATTTTAATTATTACGATTCTTTTCAATTATATAAATAATATTTCAAAATGTATAATTAACGTCTTTATTCATTATTTTCTTAGTTATTTTTGTATACCTCACCGCTATACTATTTTTGCATTATCAAGGTTGAACTTTTTTTAAATTTACTAAAACGCACGTACTGTTATAAATCGTAGACAACTATACTGCACCATGAACTCGATGGTGTTAATAATAGTAAAAGATTAGATAAGATATTACATTGAACTAAGATTGTCTATCTTTTTTACGTTTCTTTTTCTCTTCTCTTTTCTTTTTTCTTTTTTCTTTAAGGAAAGATATATCTCAAAAACTAATTCCATTTAATTGAAATATAAGTATTAATATCTATGACGATTTTAAAAGTTATTACGATTAAACGTAAAAAAAAAAATAATGTTAAAATATAAATCACGCGGGAGTTATTCAACGATTTTGAAATATATATTAGATCATGTCAATTATACCTTCTTTTTCTTATCGAGTATACCGTCAAGGTAAACTCGAACCCAACTCGTCTAATGTAAGTTTGCATTTGGTTATCCTAATTACGTAACGGGAAGATAATAAGAAGGCTCTTTACATTAGGCCATAGACCGAACGAGAACGCCTCCGAACGGTCGCAACTACGTGGATTGTCACGTAGCGTTGTCAATGATGTACCGTATAATTTAATCGAACGATGTACCGTTCGTTCTGACATACTGCCACGAAATACAAATGGATATACATATATACTTTCGACTTATACTCGAGTAATTGATTATTCGCAATCGTCTATGTCTTTTGTATGTATTAATAATGTTCATTATAAATTATGCGATTCTATAAAATGTTCCCACGTATGTATCTATTGTTAAAAAAATTATTTATATATTACACACACACCCACATACACACACACACGTATATATATATATATATATATATATATACACGTATAAAAAGATAAAGTTATAATTGAGTATCATGAAAAATATAAATTATCTTTTTTAATATTTTAATAAAAAAAATCTTGTAAGAAAATTTCTCGTAAAAAAGTCATTATATCTTTTTTTTCCTTTTTTTTTTTCTTCCTCGGCCATCGAGTCTACTCGTAAACGTCAAACGTCTAAATCCCACTAAAATGATTTATTTCCAACGATGACCAAGAGAAAACGTAACGAGAATATGTGCCCGTTGAATTACCTATTTAAATCCCATGGCATATGTTTCTTTGCCTTTTTATATATAATATCTATTCTAATATTATAATGCGTATTTAATATAAATATTTTATCAGAAACGTTATCAGGTATTAAATGAAACGTTGTTACGTAAATGGAATTAAGCGGAAAATATCTATGACAAAAATATAATATATGAGATTTGGTTTAATTTTAATGGCATGATTTTTTGCATTATAATGCTTATCTTCGTTTTAATATCCTTGATCGGGAATATTTTCGTTGGACATTAAAGGAAATTGATATAATTAAATAATGAAAATTTAAAATCGAATTGAAATTTAAAATAAAACTTTTGCTTTTATATTTTTGCAGAATCTTCCTTCTTTTTTTTCTCTCTCTCTCTCTCTCTCTTTTTTTAAAACTTTATTAACCGGAAGTAATCATAAAGGCGTGCAAAATTTTCGACATGAGATTTAAATAGGTATTTATTAGTATGCTTAGAACACTGTATTACGATGCGAAAGAGCGAGTTATTTTTGGAAAGTTTCGTGTTAATTACACGAACACAATTAGTCAATAGTTCGAGCCTTGATTTCTTCAAGGATGCAATATCGCATGCTTTCCAAGATTTTCTGATAATCATGCTCTATGATTCATTCAATAACGAACAACAATCATTCATCATCCACCTGCTCTATGGACTATTACAAACTAGTTTGTCGATATTCATTAATAAAACCAGAGACATGCATTTTCAGTGATATCCAACGCATCGACTAATAATTATAATGAATTTTTTATTTTTACTATCCTCTAACTAATCAATATTAATTTATGATATTTTCCGAAAGATCTCACCTAAATGGCGATATATGTTTTATGAATTTTACACGAGGACTAGAACTATGTAGAATATTGTTAAAATATGCAAAATATTCCATTATCAAGCGAACAATGAGATGAATATTATATCAATAATAATAATAATAATAATAATAATAATAATAATAATAATAATAATAATAATAATAATAATAATGATAAAAGTAAAAAAGAAAATATCAATTAGCATGTTGTGGCATTACCTTGGGGCTCGTCTCTGCAATGTTGTGACTTTGGTGGCGGCGGGGGTGCGTTCGAGTATTCTATTGGTTCAGCAGAAAAAACAAAAAAAAAAAAATGAAAATAATAATTAGCCCTAATAACACTACAAACAACGAAGGAATCTCGCTGAGACACTGAAATGATAATGATTAATCGATATTCACACAGCACGAGCTTCTTTTTTTTTCTTTTCATTTTTTTTTGTTCTTCTTCATTTTTCTAATATCTATCGATATTGGTGCTTTTCAAAAAAAAAAAAAAAAAAAAAAAAGAGAAAAAAAAAAAAAAGAAAAAAAAAAGAGTAATGTACTTACATTGATACGAAAAATCTCAAATTATAAATTAAGAAAAATCATCTAATAATACAGAGACGTATATGTGAAATTAATTTTTATCATTTAAGAAATGTTATCAAAATTATTGTTTCTAATTATCAAACAAGCAGACCTTCAAAACTGACGGTAGGCCGAGCAGTGTAAGTTGGCAATGGTGGTAACCAAAACTTGGCTTCTCGTTTAACGATAGGCGAGGGTGGTGGTGGTGGTGGTTGATATCTAAATCTCGGTCTATGTTTACTAGGATCGAACTCTTGATTCGCAAAAATGTCCTTGTGCTGCTTCAAGATCGACGTCGATGGCCGTGTGATTTTCGTAGAGAAATTATCACGGCTCTCATCCAATCTCCTTTTCTCATTCGTTTCTTTCGAGTCTTTCGACGAACTCGCGATTACATCACCGTTCTCAGAATTACGATTTTCAAGATTTGGTGGCGATGACAACGAGCGCATATTGTCTCTTCTACTTGGATACCTGAATGCAAGCGAATAGCGATGGAACTTGGAGTTATTGTTTTTGTTATACAAGATATCTAAGGTTCGTAATAAATTTTGAATAAATTAATATTTTCTCTAGACAAATTAAGAGGACTCCTATAAACGTAAAGGGATGACATTGAGAAATTAATCTCATTGAAGTTAAAATAAAAGTTTAGGAAAAAGATAAATATATATATATATAAATGATGTCAGCCCTTAACGTCGTTCGATCAATTCGACAATATAATCGAATCAAAAAATGACGCGAGCCAGGAGACCTCAAGTACCATCGCTACCTATGTGCTACCCATCTTCCAGCAAGATAAGGCGTGATGTCCCTCAATTCACGAACATCAGGGGCGGACGTAAACATCTCGCCTAAAATCGATGTTTTTCCCTTCTTCTCAGGATCCTCAAACTTTCTTATTATCTTCTCGACCGGTTTTCTCGCAGCGAGTTCTTTAGTTTCGGCTTTCCTAGCGATGGAATTCGTTACTTTACTCGAAGAAACCGAGGAATCCTTTAGCTCTGCCATTTTACTGATAACATCTATATGAGGCATCGAAAGTGTGTCCAATCTCAATGGTACCCTTGGGATTGGTGGTGATTCCCCTCTTCGACGTGTCCTCCCTCTTTTAGATTCGTATTTTTTACGCAACCAATTGACATTGGAATATTCTTGCGGTTTCAACAATGTCGTCCTACTTTCTTCTATTTTCTTCAAAACGTTCCTAGCCAATTCCGGATCACTTTGAAATCTTTTTGGACGTATACGAAACTTATTCGACGAATGTAAATCCTCGAAACTACCCTCGAATCTATCTCGCAATTTTCTCACTGTACCGTTCTTCACCAATTTCAAATAAGCACGCCAATATCTTTCCGGATCGGGCGACGTTCCACGTTGGAATATACTCTCGACACTGCACGACGAGTTGGAACGCGTTGTAGCCCGACATGGACTGATGCTTTGTGGTCTCGAATCGCGTTCACGCTCCCATGAGCAACGTTGAAGCGACTGTCGCATGTCTACTTCCGCAGGAAGCCTGCTCTTGGATCGTTTCTTCCTCTCGATCGAACAACACGTTGTATCCCGATCGATCGATTCTTTCGAAGGTGACACTTTCCCTTCCTGTTTCTTCAATCGGACCTTCGATACATTCTCATCCGTTTCCTTTTCTACTAAACTTTCGATTTCCTTCATTTGACTTTTATCTTTTTTTATTTTAAAATCACCGAACTCCTCAGGCGAGATAGAACCAGTCTGATATTCCGATTCAAAGTCGCCAAATTCTTCCAAATCTTTTGATTTTTCCAACATCCTTTCCGACGATGCTGATTTCCTTCTGTACAACGGTATAGTCGAATATTCCAGTCGTGCCATTTCCGATTCACCGAATAGTTCTTTCAGATCAGCGAAACTCTGAGACGAGGACAATCTAGAAACTTTACATCTCTCTTTACTTTTTTTATCATTTTGTTTCGCATCGATATTTTCAAAGAATTCGATCTTCTTAGGTACGTCTTCCATTTCGATATTTCGTTTGATAACAGTTTTCACAGATGTTTCGGAACTCGTGCTATCCATTTCACTACCAGAAGTTGTTGAAATCATTTTATTTTTAGATATATTATTATCAACGTCAACGATAGACGATACTACAGGTGTCTTCTTTGACCATTCTTCAAAAACATTTTCCACCTTTTCCTTTTCTTTCGCAATATCTTCGTTCGGCGCCAGAACCAATAGAAAATCATTCTTTTCCTTTTTCGAACTATCCTCGTAAGACACTTCCAAGGAATAACATGTTCTAGGTGAAGTGTTGGTAACGCTTGGTGCAGACGATAAATTAGGTGTACTGCTAACATTGATCATGTTCGAAGTTTTCTTGTTTGCCATGGCCGCTGCGATAGCACCACGAGTTTCCCTAGGTGCTAGAGGAGCCGAAGACGATCTCCTTCGAGTAACTTTATCCAAAACTTCCTTTCCAAGTGTCAAGGACAATCTCTTCTTTTCAAATTCCGTCATATGGGATTTTTCGATGGAATCATTTAATTCCGATCTTTCAAAGGTCCTTCTTCCACGTCCAATCGAGCCACTCCTTTTTAAGGTCGTTTCTGACCCAGAAAATTCCATAGTACTAGTCGACTCGTCCGGAGTAATCATAGAGTGACATCGAACATGAAGACCCTTACCGTCCTCTTGAAAATCATCGACCACGATCTCGTACTTCGACGTGATCTCACATTTGTCATCCTTTTTGCTACGAAAATCTTCCTTCGATGGTTCGACGATAGAAGAATGATCGCGTCTGGACATTCGTGACTTTGTTTCCTCGCTACCATAAATATCGTTCAATTGATTCTTCAAAGCGTTTACTTGTTCGATTGTTAAACTACTCCAAAACTTTTTACTACAACCAAGATTTTTTTGCCATGAAGTTCGATCGGATATTTTCGATTGGATATCAAATTTTGCGTTGGCCTTTCTTTGCATCGTATCAGCTACGTTAACAACCGAACTACCTCGCCATAAAGGTTTGTACACATCTTTATTAGCAGCTATCTCTCGTCTCTTAGATGATTCCAATTCGCTCTCTTCCTTTTCTAATTTCTCAAAATATCGAAGAATATTTTCAACCGAACGTTCCTTACATCTTAAGCCACAATCACCACGCCATTTAAATTTTTCAACGTCCTTTGTATTGAATAAAAAATCTTTGTCTCTTTGTACGGCTTTCAACTTTCCATAAAGCGAACTCAGCTCGCATTCCGCTTTCTCCTTAGATCTGATTTCCTTCCATCGTTCGTAATCTATGATCTCTTCATTTTTCATTCTCGGTCTAAGATCACCCGACGAAGTCGTTCTTTCAAGTTGTCCTATTCTTTCCAAACTCGAATAAAAATCATGCAAGGCTTTATACTTCTCGCCTCTTCTTTTGTAATGTAATAATTCAAGAACGTATTGATGATAATCATCCTGATCGATCGAGGATGGACATAAAGAACTACTGCTTTTAGCGATCGAGGTATTCGATCCAAGTATAGATAGTTTCGTTCGTAGATCATCGGCCTCGCCTGCGCTTCTAGCTCTAAACTTTTTTTTTATTAAACGATCTTGATTCTCCTTAGAGATCAGACTTCTACGAGGAGTTGGTGGTCTGATCGGAGACGGCGTAGACGTTCGAGAAGTTCTCCTAGAACTTAATGTTTCGTCTTTCGATCTTCCCGAAAGCGTTTTTAATGGTGGCTCGCTTAGACTTCTCTCTTTAATTCCATCCCGCGTTAAATCTGGACTTCTGCCACGTAAAGTCGTTGAAGAACCGAACTCGTCGACCCGTAAAAGACTGTCGAATTTACTGACCTTTTGAAATATAGACCGACCTGGCCAGCTAACGCCGCACGGACTTAAACTTCTTGATGATAAGCTTTCGCGATCCAAATTCTTGAATCTGGAATTTGAAACTGGTCGTTTGTGTGCCAAATATACACTCAAGGACTTCAAAGATGGCTCAGACTTGCTGGCCCTTCTCTCGTTACTTTGTAACATTTTGGTACGCTCATAAACAAAGGATTTCTTCGAAGCAACTTCAGGATATTGGGAAGACAAAGTTGGAGAGAAAACGTTTCTCAAAAATAAATTTTGAAAAAACGTATCGGTATTTTCCTGATGTTTCTTTATCTCGGTCATAGTTAGACTATGAACATTTGGACCTTCATCCATTCGTTTTATCATCTTCGATTTTTCAAATGACTTTTCCGAAATTCTTTTACCTTCTTTTTCCATCCTATTGTTCGGAATAATGTTCCCTTTGGATTTCGAAGTTTCTTTTTCTTTTCTTGACTTCTTTTTCGTATCGAACTTTTTGTCCTCTCTATCTGAACTAACTCGTGTAATAGTTTCTTGCTTACGATCGGATGTTCTAACGATCACCCCCCGAGCTTTCTCTTTGGATCTTTTTTTCTTAACACTCTCACTAATTTCTGTAGACGGCGAGGCCACGATCGATATAGGAATATCTTTTTTAGATGAACGATCAGATTGCTTCGAAATCTTTGAAGATTTTTTTATTTGAATGGGAATCGATTTACGCGCCGATAAAGAACTCTTCGAATCAATCTTTGATGTTACGTTCTTTGACAATTGAGATTCGGTTTTTCGACAAGGTTCTTGACCTTTTGACGATATCGCAACTACAACCTTAAGAGCTTTATCTACAATACCTTTTTCCTTATCGGTGATCGTATGAGAGGAATATAAAGTCGCTGAGCTCGTTACAAAAGTCTCAGAAGGTGGTATTTTACCTTTTGTATCCTTTTGCTTTTGTAAATTTCTTTTACTACCTTCCGTAACCGATGAAATGTCAATGTTCGATCTACTTAATCTCTTACAAGATTCCTCCTGTTCCCTTTTGGTCAAACGAGCTCTCGAATTATCCTTTTTCGAAACCTGAGAGGATTCTACTCGTGATATAATTTCTTTAGTATCGATCGACGTTCCCTGTTTCGTTTTAGATATCTCAGATTTAATTGAGACAGATTTCGTAGCAGACAATGGACAGGTGGATGAAGAAAATCGATTTCTTATTTTATCCGACGATATTCTATCGTTCCTCGTCGCGTTGCTTTCGGAAAGGCTACGTAAAGATAAAACGGATGGAGAACTTTTACCAAAATTCTTTGATAAACTTTGCGAAAGAATTTTTCGTTTATACGAGACTGGACTCGGCGAATTAACACTTACGATATTTGAACTCTGACGTTCTCGTGACTTTCTATGCTTCTCGAGATTGCTAGACAATTTTTCTCTCAACAATCTTATGTCTGAAACTCTTTCCGGATTGAAACACTGAGCATGTCTGGAATTCGATGATTGATGATGACCGTCCGATGTAATACCGTTTTTATAATAATTTTTCAAAGTCTCGTTGTTCTTCGAAGATTTTCTTCGTGGCGGCGATGGTGGCCTCGAGAATGTTAAAACGCGTGAATTTGATTTTGATCCAAAAGGATTATCGGTTGTTCTATCAATCAAATTGGAACTCGATCGATAAACATTTGATTTCGAACTTCCTGCTTTCATGATCGGACTCTGTACGATCGTCGACGTCAACGACGGTGCCGATCGTTTGTATTGAGAGAATAACATCGACGTGGACGATCCGTTTTTTCCAGAGGTCGCGAGACCCTTTCGATGCACGCGTATCCTCGTCAAGGTCGGTGAGATCGGGAAATATTCGATCTCGGAGTCGTCTGTGGACAAAGTTTCGATCTTTTTTTTCGTTTTTTATTTTTTTATTTTTTTTTTTTCTTTCTTTCGTTCTTTACGTCTTTCTTTCCTATTCTCTCCAAAGCCCGTTCCCGTTCACCAAAAGTTTGGAAAGTTCCTCTTAAGATCAAGCTTGCGAGTGATGACGATTTTCAACATCGTTAGCGTGCCAAAACGTGAAAATTGAAAATCCTCTTCTCTTATTATTCCTCGTGCGTTATAATTAGAAAAAAAAAGATAGATAGATAGACAGATAAATAGCTAGATAGATAGATAGATAAGAATAAAAAAAGGAAAACCAAATAGATTAAGAGTGTATCACACACCAATATCGATAAATAAGTGTCTATTATAGCGGTGCTGTGTGTATATTTTTGAGCGTAATATAAAAAATTAAAAAAAATTAAAAAAAAAATAAAAAAAAAAAAGTGAAAGAACAAGAAAAATATTAACGAGATTAAAAATATGCATTCTAATAAGCTAAATAATTCGAGCGACATGCTATAGAATATAAATCTCATCATACCATGCCATCTTCGACTCGAATTTTTCATGAACTAAAATAGATGTATTTCAATTCCTATCCAATGAGATTCGATCAAAATATTTCGTACAAATAGATTTTACGACAATGCGATAATAAACTTACTCTTTGCGATAAGAAAACGCCTATTCTTACCTTTTACGATTAAAGCGAATCCCAATAATTAATGGATGATTTAAAACGAATACGAAAAATAAAAGAAAAAAAAAAAAAGAGAGAAAAAAAAGAAAAACAAAAAGAAAAAAAATAAAGCACATTAGTCGTCGTTAAATTTTAAAATTTGGAATGTTCGGCGACGATGTACATGGTTCGTGTAAATGAACGACTCAAATTTTTAGCAACGATAGCTAGCTAGCGATAGCAAGACGAAAAAAAAAAATAAACAAAAAGAATGCATAAGTCGTAGCTAACACACAAACGTATGCTGTCCGCATGCTCGATTATACAGAAAGAGAGAAAGATATATATATATATATATAGAGAGAGAGAGAGAAACAGAGATAGAGATAGAGATAGAGAGATAGATAGATAGATAGATAGAGAGAGAGAGAGAGAGAGAGAGAGAGAACGTTTCAAATGTACATAACATTAGTCATGGGTATAAAAATAAAAAGATAAAAAAAAAAAAGATAAAAAAAGAAAAACAAAGAAAATCAGAGTCAGCGCGAATTACACGTTTTTATATGGTCACTCACCCTTTGGTCGTTCCGGGGCTGGTTTACGGAGACCATGTAGAGGCACGTCACCACCACTTTGCACGCTTTTGTAAGCCAATCTTTGTTCCAGAAGACTGAGCGGACTGATATCCTCTCGTCGTCGAAATACCAATGTTGAATCACTTTCGTATCCTGATTCTTTGAAAGCACTTTCAAGGAAAAGAAAAAACATTATTACGAAGAATTACATTATTAAGAACGGAATTCGGAGTCTGATACAATTTTGATTTCTTTTATATATATATATTTTTTTTCCATAGTTTTTCTTTTATTTATTTATTTATTTTTTCTTTTTTATTTCGTTTTATTCTATTTTGTTATAATACTTACTGAGACATATAAGGTTTTCCTGGTTGAGCAGTACGTTGATCGAACTGCTGGAAACAAAGAGATCAATATTAATCTAATTAACTTCAGGAAGTATTCTTTTAACGTTCAGTTGGAAACATATGCAGCTTGTTAAAAACATGCCTCGTGTACGCAATTAACGCGTATTGGCAGGCATACCGAAAATAGGAGTTATATATATATATATATATACGATTAATTATATGATACATACAACACTCATGTACACCGATATGCAATAATATATTATGTGGCATATTAATGTGCAAACATTTAACATTTAGTTTCACACAAAGGCAACACTTACCAACATTGGATATTGATTATATAAATAGAAGAAAATTACGAATACATTTTGGCTTTTCTACTTGGATATTTACATACGATCATAACGATCAGAAAATATCAATAACGTATTAATCCCTCGAATCCCACAATTACTTTTGCGAATCACTTCCCTCAATAAATTATATCGTGGAAACATGCTATACACATTCAGGCTCTATCGTATAATAAAGCATAGTTTGAAAGATACGAGTGAGGAATAAAGCGAACGAACGAGCTGACGTTGAAAGGAAAGATATAGAGAAAAAAAAACAAAAAAAAAAGAAAAAAAAAAAGAAAAAGAAAAAAGAAAAAGAAGATAGATGAAACAACGATAACGAAAAATTCGAACTAACGTGAATATCAATCAAATCATTCCTAAATGCAACGAGAAACATAACAAATTCTCCTTACGATTCGACAGAAATATCGCAGCCTAAAAATTGAAGAGCGTAAAATTATAAAAATACCATAGCTTCTTATTATTCAAAATAGACGATATATCTAAAGAAAAATGTGTGTTACCTGAGAAGGTTTCCAAAAAAAAAAAAAAGAAAAAGAAAAAGAAAAAGAAAAAGAAACAAGAAACGAAAGAAAACAAAAAGATGATAAAGAAGAAACGAAAATTTGGATGAATACAAGTGAAATCAGTTGACATTGAATGAAATATAATTAATGAAAGATAATCTTTAAAAAATTATTTTTTTTATATAATACGTAACTCTCGTAGATCTGATCAAATTGTTTCGTATGAAAGAAAACGCTATGAATAAATAATCTAACATCGATCTCTACTAATTTTCGTTTGCTCGCATGAAAAATAAAAGATTTCAAATTGAAATTACCGTCCTTTTCCAATAGTCTATCAGCTCATATATAATGCAATGACCTCGATAGTAAACTTCCAGAGTAACGACTTTTAACCATCAAAGTATGCATCCATCTACGAGTAAACACGAATAGATAGAAAAGTAATAAAGAAAGAAGAAAATAGAGAGAAAAAGTAGAACGTCATCGTGCAAGTCTACTTGTCAATGACGTTGAAGCCTCTAACCCGTGAAGCTGGCGCAGAAGATGCGCCCAGAGCGTTGGCGACGTTAACGGAAGAAGAAGGTGTCGTTGGTGATGGTAACGTGAGATGATCGGTGCTGGAAAGAGAAGTAGTAGTAGTAGTAGCAGTAGAAGAAGAAGTAGTAATGGTGATAGTAGTAGCGGTAGTAGTAATAGTAGTAGTAGTAGTAGTAGTAGCAGTAGTAGTAGTAGTAGTAGTAGTAGTGGCAACGGCAGCGGTAGAAGTAGTAGTAGTAGTTGTGGTAGTAGTGCTTGTAGTAGTAGTGATGGTTGCGGTGGCAGTAGAAGTAGAAGAAGTAATAGAAGAAGAAGAAGAAGGCGGTACGCGTTGGTGATAATGATGATGGTGGAGATGGTTATGACGGTAGCGGTCATCATTGTCATCGTTGTCGTCTAAGTCTCGGTCGTTGTTGTTGTTGTTGTTGTTATTGTTATTATTCAATTGCTGATGATGTTGGCGATGATGATGATGATGGTGGTAATGGTGCTGCTGTTGCTGCTGTTGTTGTTGTTGTTGTTGTTGATGTTGCTGCTGGTTGTAATGCTGTTGTTGTTGATACTGCTGATGATGGTGATGATGATGATGATGATGATGATGATGATGATGATTATTAGTGCGAGTGCCAATGGGAACGATCGTTCTAAGGAAGCTGGCACGATCGACATTCTGCGGCGAAGACGATCGCCGAGGACAACGATCCGGTAAGATGAAGCTCTTCGACCTTCCGTCCAGCATGCTGCCAGTAGCTGCATGCCAACAACAATCGCTGCTTTTCTCCAAAGGTCGGATTATTCGATCCTCGATCGGCCGGACACCGATCGTTGTCTCCTCGTCATCGTGCCTGATCGATTTACCGGCTCGATCGAGGACGATCTTCGTGCGATGTTGCTGTTGCTGATGCAGAAGAACATGCTGCCGAGTAGATTCAGACTCTCCATGCTTGATCGCCCGTGACGTGAACGTCCTCGGGCCGACCTCGAGCTGACTCTTCGAACCACATAGCCAAGATTCCCTTACGTTCTGACCAGTCTCCGGTCTGTAGGAAAGACTTAACACACGTTGACCCTGACGTCCAGAAACACCAACGTGACCCTTCGGATAACTCTCCTGAAGACATCCGTTTTCGTCCAGCCACTGTCCGATTGTCGTGATTAACGGTCATGGTGATTGGTATTGGTAATGGTATTGGTAAATGGTAATGATATTGATGGTAGTATTGGTACAATGGTATCATCCAAGAGGACCAGGAAAAAGCGATCCGAAAGCGAAATGGTTACGTACGAGCGGACATAACACCAAAGAATACACACACGCACGGACATCGATCGTGATATATACATATATGCATACATAATGGCTACGTACACATATAGAAATATCCGATAAGTGCCTAGACCAAAAAGGGAATCTATTGGCTTCCCCAGAAGGTCCATATTCGAATCAGATTCTTTTTCTTTTTTTTTCTTTTTTCTTTTTCTTTTTTCCTAACGGAAGACAATAGAAGGATAATCGTGCAGAGTGAAACCAGGTGCGAAGAATGATAGTCGTATCAAAGATGAAGAGATTTCATGATCGTAGAGAGAAAGAGAAAGAGAGAGAGAGAAAGAGAGAATGAAGAGATAAAGATATTTCGAATCGAATCTACCAAATATGAGAGTGAAAATTTTATGATTTAATGAATAGGATAATGTTAAACTTGGAAAGCATTTGTAACGATTAATTGTCAGATTATTGTTAACTCATTGTTAAATCTTTAATTAATTAACATGTTTTTCTAAAAAGTAGGTAAGTAGGTATGATCACTGAGCAAAAAAAAAAAAAAGAAAGAAGAGCCACAAAAAGAATATTACTTTAATATCTTTAATCCTCTTTAAATTTGATCGTTAAAATAATAAGCCTTTGCTCTCAAGTTAGATAACAGACGAGATAATGGAATAACTTCAACTTCAATAAAAGTTGAGAAATTTCTTTTATGTGAGATTTCTTTTCCCTCGGAAAACTCTTTGGTCTTAATGATATTATCACTCTCGTTATTTATTCAATATACCAAAGGTAATGAATAGAAAAATAGTAAGAGAGAGAGAGAGAGAGAGAGAGTGAGAGATAGATAGAGAGAGAAAGAAAGAGATAGAGAGAGAAGAAAAATCCAAGGGAAAGAAAGGAAAGATATAAAGTGATAGACCTTACATAATTTCGCTTAAGTACAAAAATGGCGTACCCCGTCAAATATGTCCATGACCTCGTCCCACCACTAGAAACATAGAATTAAATACAGCATTATACTATGCGTTAAATCTATTGAGTTATGTAGACATTTAGAAATAAAAGTTAAAATAAGGTGTTTTATCTCGTTCTAGTTATCATCCTAAATCAAATCGTCGAACTAATATAAAAACTCGAGATATTTATTTATTTATTTATTTACTTATTTATTTATGTATTTTTTAAGATAATGTCGAATATTAAAATTAAATACATTATATGCATGTATGTGCCTATAATTTACGTAAACTATGTATACATATATATATATATATATATATATATATATATATATATATATATGTATGTATGTATGTATGTATGTCAAGGATTTAGATGCAAACTAGACGAGAGTAAGTATGTGTTTCGAACATAGGATTTACTACAAGCGACGCTACAAAAGCTAAAACAAACACAATGTATACGTAATAGTAAGTTTCCTGATGACTATGTGAATGTTCTTATGAATCTTATCTTGTTTGTCCATATTAATCAAATAATAAACGCAATGATCTTTGCCTTGACAGAGAAAGAGAGAGATAGAGAGAAGGAGAGAGAGAGTGAGAGAGAGAGAGAGAAAGAGAGAGAAGAGAAGAAGAGAAGAAAAAAAGAAGAGAAAAGGAAGTTCGCACAATTATACGACTCAACGCTAAAAAGAAAAGCTCTCAATAATAAAATGTTTTAAACTTATGAAAGGAGCATCTTATATTTATATACTCGTTTCATTTAATTGTTACCTTCCTTGTCGTCCGCGTGACAGAAGTTGGCTAGAAGCAAAGCCATTTGAAACGATCATGTTCCAGGAATATCATTTTTTATCGGGTGAAAATTTTTATCACTTTGTATGCTTTTTTTTTTATTATTCTTTTTTTCTTTTTCTTTCTTTCTTTCTTTTTTTGTTTTTTTTGTTTTTTCTTTTCTTTTTTTTTTTTATTTTTTCCTTCATTTCGATTCCGCGTCATACCTACCATTGTAATTTGATCGAAAGAAAGACACACGTTAATTATTAGCTTCTCAATTAACGAGACGTCAGGAAGTTTTAAAATCTTTCACGTGATAATTATTTGAAATGAGATATTATTTAATTATCCTAATTAATATCCTCATTTAATTTATTTCCTTATTATACCCTATATAGATAGTAAGAATCTTACTTTCAAATCGATCAATCTATTTTCGTCCATCACATTTATCTCGGTTATCGAACTTTCTATCGTTCGAACGAACGTTCGAATACGACAGCAGATGAAGTTTTCATATTTCGATTAAATTACAAAGTGAAAAAAACGAATGTTTTACGTACTTCCTTTGCCTCCTTATCGGCAATCGACGAACGGCCTGGCTCGTAATCCTCGATTCGTCCTGGCTGATTCTTGTAAACGTCCGAAGAATATTTCAACGGCCCATTTCTAAAATTTACGAAAGTGAACAATGTGTACAATCACCATTGAACAGATACTTTCATTTCAATGATGCTTATATACGGTAAGATACGTGTTTTGTTCGCAGAAAAGAAAAAAAAAGAAGAAAAAAAAAAAAGAAGAAGAAAAAAAGAAAAGAAAGAAAAAAAGAAAACGACTCACTTTCTCGGCATAGTCGACGTAGAAAAGTCATTTTCTTTGCCTCTTAGCCGGCGACGGCTATCAAAAGTGGCTGATCGATCGGAATAACCACGGGGTTCAGGCTCGCTCAAATATCCCGAACTGCTAATGCCCGAGCCATATCTTCCTCCTGGAAAAAAAAACAAAAAAAAAAAACAAAAAAAAACATATCCTACAATTAGAAAAATATGGAAATTCAATTTTCAATGATCTATTCCCTATTACATCTCCATCACCGTGATAATAAAATATATGATATGAGACGATACGATGTCTCGTTTATTTATGATATATAAAAATTATTCTTATGAATAATCCTTAACCATTGTACGATCGTACGATCGATATCACTATAATACGTCACGTAATTTAATCGATAAATATACGCCGGCGATCGTAGAGTTAGTAAAGCACCTGCAGGACATAATGCAAATTAAATAGGTACGCCATGACACAATTCTCGTTAGACTCGCTTCGAAAATAAAGGACAACTTATAAAAGCTTATCGTCATTAACACTGGTTAGAACCAGGATGTTAGGTAAGGTAGTTCGAATAGAATATGGTATAGTGGAACGTATTTAGCGCAAATTGTTTATTGTTATTTTCACGCACGAGCGATTAGATTGTTAAGAGTATAATAATAATCGTCTTCGGTTACGCAATACAGTTGTCCATTCATCCAGACAAACGACGTAAATACTTTGGTTTACGCAAAGTCTATTTACATCGGTACGGCGATATTTATTATTACATGTTAACTATTACGTTAATCGACTTATTAATGTTAATAACTCATGTTTTTTGTTTTTTTTTTTTGCGTGTATGTTTTCTGTGAGGAGGAAGATATTCACCTCTTCTGGACTTGTAACGGATGGTTACGTAGTCGTCTGAAAAATAGTAGTGATCGGTTGAAATTTTTCTTTTATCAATTTCGACAAATTGCAATTACTTTCGAACGTTAATAGCTTTTTAATTAACGATAAACATTGCCTACCGTCTCTATCAGCACGATGTAGCGAATCATACATTTTCTTGTACCACTTAGTCTGATTGTTCTCCTTGACTTCCTAAAAATCGATTTGCTCAATGTTTAATATTACGTTAATTATAGTGAATACATTCGATCAAATCGATATGTATAAAAATTTTTTCTACATAAAATTTATCTATCCAACACGTACCTGTTCGTGAATCATTTCAAATACCTACTAATGTTTATAATATATGTATGTATTTTAAATATCGTGTATACGTACGTCTGTTACGTATGTGTGTATGCGTGTGTATGTGCTATTTTTGCATGATAAAAAAAAAATCAAAAACAACCTATTATTTCGTCGATATCGTCATTTAATATTAATCACATTCTATATCATGAATTTTCCAAAGAAATTTTCTTAAACTTACCGATCTTAGAACGAGGGGAATACCCTCTTTAGTAGTCGGCCCGATACCTTCGAACTTTCGTGGACCCAAATCGACCATTTTTTTCGGCGGTTCGTTCTCCGATTCCGGCTCACTTTCGTACTCTTTCTTCACGGTGTAGACTAACGGAACATTTATTGATTTCACAAACATAAACGATCATCATCGTTGTTAACCACACGGTAGACGACGCGAGATTGTGAAAACGAATATATGACTATCGTATATCTCATAACCACGTTGATAAATTAAATCGACTCGTTGTCACGTGAGAAAAAAAGGTATACATATGATTGATGAAGAATTTGGTTTGATATTAAGAGAGGGAGGGCGACAGGAGGACGGGGGTGGCGGGCGTATTGGTAACAGGAGTAAGGGGTAATAAAATCAATGAAAAGTATCGTGCTAGAGGAACATGAAATGACATTGAACGAGTGATTTCGTACTATTGTTTTCATAATACACTTACTTATTTCTCCTGGACTAATTAATGGTTTCTCATCAGTATGATCGGCCTTAGAAGGCTCACTTTCTTCGATATACGCTGCTCCCTTTGGTAATTGTCCTTCTAAAGTAAAAAAAAAAAAAAAGAAAAATCAATGTTTAATGTCCTTGCACTGTGTAATATCGATTTGAAAATATATTGTTCCATTAAATTCGTATATATATATATATATATATATATATATATATATATACATATACACAGATATAAATATATATATCTTCAAACCTCTCGCTTTTTGCAGAAGCGTGATTGTCGGGTTTTGTGCCCTAGGTAGTCTCGGTGTAGAAGCTAACGTGTTCAAGCCTTGAGACGGAGCGGAATGAGAATTAACAATGCGCGACGTAGTGGATATGCTACTTTGTGAAAAGCTCTCAGTAATCTCTTTCTTATCTTCCTCGTTTTTCCAAGGTGGAGAAGCTTCCTCGGTCTGCAAACGGAATATCGATTAAAAAGTCAATTCTTGAGTTTATTCAAACAATTAAAATATATCCACGAGTACTTTATTGATTTCAGTTGAAATAGCCGACGAAATGAAAACTACCTTTTCATAGTTTTTAATTCGTTTCTCTTTTCTTTTTTTTTCTTTTTTCTTTTCTCTCTCTCTCTCTCTCTCTCTGTCTCTCTCTTTCTCTCTCTCTCTCTCTCTCTCTCTTTCTTTTAAAAGTTATAAGACAATTAATTGCCTCGAAGTAATCATTTTAAACAATAATGTTTAGCAATGATTAGATATAATGTTTAATATTAAAAAAAAAAAAAGCGAAATTGTATCTACCTCTTCGGACTTTTTCTTTCTGCTTAAAATCGGACTTTCAAATTGTACAGGACGAAACTCTTTCCTCTCTGGCACAGGACTCGTTCCTGCGCTGGATGGCGTCCAGACCGGCGGTATTCCACCATCTTTTTGCGAATCCTTTGTACGATCCGGACTCGGTTCCTTTGGTGGTGCCGGTGGTTCGCTTCCTGGCGACCAAACTCCTACCGACAAAATGAAATACATTCAAAATCTTTTTTCAACCCCAATTATATTTTCCGTAATAGTTATCGTTAATAACATTGGAGTTAATTAATATGATAAAGCATTTTCATTTATACAATAAACCTATTGTTTTATTCCTAATGAAAGCAAAAAGTTTTTTTAAATTTTGACGATTATAAAGTAACTAAAGCACAAAGGAAGATAGAAGAGGTCCTTGCACCAAAGCGAATATTAAACGTACTAGAATACATGGTTTTTATGCGTTTGTGCCAAAACTAACATAAGAAATGTATATGTATCTATCTGTGTAGATACATATGTATAAGTATGTAGATATGTATAAAAAGAGCGCCACTAATCTTGGCTCGAGTAACGTTATTATTACATAAAGGACCATTTCTTTCCCCTCCATTTTTTTTAGTCGATTACGTAAACTCGTAAAGCCGGAAATGAAATATTCCGTTATTTCTTTATTTTTTTTTCTATTTTTTTTTTTTTAACTTTATAACCTCATTACTTTTGTAATATAGATCGATTATACATGTTTCGCATTTTAATAGGGAAAAAAGCATGAATGTTTGTGAGTGCACGCATCGTGTATTTGTGTGTGAGAAGGATAAAGAGAGAAAGAGAGAAAAAGAGAGAGAGAGAGAGAGAGAGAGAGAGAGAGAAGAGGGAAATGCAATCATCTTTGTATTAGTAATCTTTAATTTGCGGTATTAGTCACAACGGTGGACACGTGGCTCTTGCGAAAACAGGAAATGAAGAAGTAGTATGCCCAAGGAGTAAAATTAGATACGAGTAGTAAAGCACCGGCATATTTACTATTACGCATAATTACTATTATATTGAGAGCTGCATCGAGTCAACGTTGAGGCAAGTTTCTCTAAAAGTAAACACATTTGCAAATGACTTATGCCTATCGTTATTAAATCGATTTATCGAGTTATCATACGTGAAAAAATTTCGTTTTCGAACGAAACAATAATTGCATAATTATTCGAGAAATAAATCGAATTACATGTGGAAGTAATTCATTAATGAATTCATTCATTTAAACAATCGACATTGAATTATTTCGTTAGTATCAATAACATTTCCAACATATATTATACGATCAAATGTTCTCATTAATATCGTCCCGTCTAATTGGACATTTAACGTGCAACGAGAGAAAACATTTTCATTAACTTCGCCGTTCATTCGCATAAGTTTACCTGATTTTGCTGACGAGGCTTTAAACGTTGGGGCGAACATAACGTTCTCTGGAAGCAGCAAAGAATTTTTTACAATTTCGCGCTGATATACTTTATGATATAGAGGATATTCTTTCTCTTTTCCTTTTTATTTCTATATATTATATTATATTATATTATATATATATATATATATATATATATATATATATATATACTATTCCTATTTCCTCGAGAAAATAGAGATACGGAGATAAAGTCGGAAAATGGACGATGTGTATTGTAGATCGTATTTTACAATCGTGACGAATGAATACAATACGAGATACTTAAAAGGTACCGGTTACCACATTTTGAGATTTAATCTTGAACAAGCTAAGCAAGACTTTCGATTCTCAACTTCATCGACTTAACTTCGAAATTTACTTTCTTCGAAATAATCGTTAGAGAAAAAAAAAAAAGAAAAAGAAAAAGAAAAGAAAAACAATAATACATCTGAACGCTTTCTAAATCTTTCAACGGTGAAGAGAAAGATACAGAGACAGACATAGAAGACGACATTCATATCGGCAACTTGCTATCGTTTTAGTGGTTTTTTTTTTATCACGGTGAAGGTTATGATGATGGTAGGTGATGGTAGCCACTCATAAAGAGATCTTTCCTCGGTTTTTCTATCGTCGTTTTGGACGACGTCTGAAAGGCTTCTTAAGTAGTTTCCTTGACGAAGGCAACGAGGTTCATTAATATAAAAACGTGCTTGACGAGCTCGTGAAAGGTAGAGAAAGAAAAAATACAGAATGAGTGGAGAAGAAAAAGATAGAAGGGATGAAAAGAAGGGATGATGCTCAGAGAGATGAAAGAAAATGAGACGAAACGTTTCTCATGGGTCTCTTTCTCTATCTCTTTCTTTCTTTCTCTCTCTCTCTCTCTCTCTCTCTCTCTCTCTTTCTTTCTCTCTCTATCTCTCTCTTTTTCTTTTTTTCTCCTTCTTCCTTTTTTTCTCTTTCTCAGAACTATCATTCGACTAACAAGGTCGACATAGGGATGGAAAATTTGGAAAGACGATTCACGCCTATACATACACATATATATCGACACACACACACACACACGCGCGCGCGCGCGCATATACATATACGCGCATAGATGTGCTCACCACACACACCAAATTACTCTTACGTTCTCCACTAACAATTCCAAGAATAGATTGGCTTGTCAAGCACGTTGCAGCACGTTGCTGCTTTGCAATGTATACGCTCGCAGATGTGCATACTGCTGACCGATCAGCTTTCGATCACCGATCGAGATTCTCTCTCTCTCTCTCTCTCTCTCTCTCTCTCTCTCTCTCTCTCTCTCTCTCTCTCCCTCTCTTTCTCTCTTGATTCTGCTTGATCTCCACTCCAGCATTTCGTAGTCTTCTGATCTAATTATAATTTACACGAGAAGAAACGAAAATTTATGTTCTGAGCTCTAAATGCTTCAACGTATATTTATGTATAGATTAGATATATACAAACGGCATTAACATCGACTATTCTCGTCACATTAGAAACTTTAATACGATAATGATCTCGAAGATTCGATTATTACTTCTAAATTATTTTATTATTCCTATTACGGGTTCAAATGATAATGATAAATAATACGACTGGAGCGTTATTAATTTTCATTGAACATTTTATAATATAAAAAGAAATATTCGAATGTATACGAAGTGTAAGTAACACGTAACAATTAACGGAAATTAACCGACAATAAGAGAGATAAACACGAGGAATAAACCAAGGAAATTTAAGATAATTACAATATAATATGGTGGAAGAAATAAATACACAATCGTAATTTCCTTCGTTTTTCGCGCCAATAAACAAGAGCTTATTCTCGGTTAATCGGTCGGAACAGTGTAATATAAAACGAGAAATTTTACAGCTTTTACCTCTTTTTCCCATCGTACAAAAATATTACACTACGAGCCGTTTAAAAATTGTACCGTCGAAAAATTACGGATCGATAGATCAATGCTTCTCGATCGATCAATCCGTTTCCTTTCTTTCTTTTTTTTTTGTTTTTCTTTTTCTTTTTCTTTTTCTTTATAAATCATTCCTTCGCACTCACTTTTTTCCAACATCGCGAAGGTCACTTCTCTTCTCGACGAAATCTAATAATCTTTTTCTCAAATGTTCAACGTATCATAGCGGTCCGAAGACACACGAGGGAAGCACGAAAGATGATCGTGAACTAAAGCTAGCACAACGGGGACGCTTGGCAAAAACGTAACTCCGTCGTCTTGCTTTACGGCGTTTACTACGCCGACGTCGACGCCAACTTAGACGCCAACTTCGACGCCGGCGTCGATGATAGCCAGAGATCTCTCTTTCTCTCTCTCTCTCTCTCTCACTCTCTCTCTCTCTCCTTTATACACCATGATCTTATCTTTCTATGTTTTTTCATGTTTACCGACCAACTTGATCCAACAATAATTTGCACATGTTTCTGATATATATATATGTAAATATACATACTTATATATATATATATATATGTATACTTATTATGCTCGAATCTATATAGTTACATACGTATATTTAATTAAGACAATTAATTAATTTCTTACTTAATTATTGTTACAAATTACTTTTTGCGAACAAATGATAGGATTATATTAATAATCTCACAAGTTGGAAAAAAAGGGAAAAGAAAAAAAAAACAAAATGGAAACAAAACAAAATAGACATATACATATGAATCAAGGAAAGATGTTTATTTTAGGACGATCGAAGCTTAGTCCGTCGAATGGAGAGAAATGAAAATATTTTCTGAGAGATAAGAAAATGTTTTCTCATAGAGATAGAACGGAAAAATATAAGAGAATTTACGGTGAGGAGCAGAAAGAAAGGGGAGGACAGAAAGAAAGAGAGAGAGAGAGAGAGAGAGAGAGAGAGAGAGAGAGAGAGAGTAAGAGAGTAAGAGCGGAAGGGGGGGCAAAGCTCGAGCCGTTCTAGAGAGAGGATCTTGGTCGTCTTAGTGGATTGAATCCTCTACGGATTTTTGCTCTTGATGCTACTAGAATCAACTTCAGCGTAACGTCGAGGAAAATATTGCATTGGATTTTCTAACTCCTTCCGGAAATACATCCGTTGGATCTGATTACGCGTTTTCTACGAATTCTCGTCTTGAAAACGAGCCATTGTAGAAATGAAAAGATATTTTCTATCCAACGTTATTAAAAACCATCACGAGCTATAGACACAAATAATATCATGTTCTATTATAAAAATAAATCGAATGACGTTTGTAAAATGTTGTATAACTAATAACATAGACTGAACGAAGCATGCAATGGCAAGTAAGATTAAGAAAAAAAAAAAAAAGAAAGAAAAAAAAATTAGGAATAAAAAAAACGCACCTTGGCGAAGAAGAAATCCTTTGCCGATTACCATAGCTCTGTCGATCTCGTGCAGTAGATCGTTTTCATTGTATTTACCCTTTCCACCGATACCATAGCCATGTGTTCTATCTAAAAAGCGTGCATGAGTATGCAAGAAGAGGAAAAAAAAGAAAGAAAAGAGAGAGAAAGAGAAAGAGAAAGAGAAAGAAAAGAAGAAAAAAAGGAGAAAATAAATAACAATAACAACGGCAACAATAACGATTAAAAGAAAAGTGATTTGGCACGATCTTGGGAAGAGAAAAATTAATTTGTTTTCGATTTATTAGAGCGGGACACGCGACGACTTTAAAGATTCGAAAAAAATACCAGAGTGAGAAAGAGAAAGAGAGAGACAGAGAGAGAGAGAGAGAGAGAGAGAGAGAGAGAGAGAGAGAGAGAGAAAGAGTTCATCTTTTGAGGTCAGGAAAATCTAAATTCGCATAGACGTCTAATACGCTCGAATATTTTTGACTAGTATAGAGATAGAACAGAAAATAAGCGAATGATGGTAAAAGTGGGGAGGGTGGAAAGCATTCGTCACGTACGTGGAAAGATTAACGAGGGAAAATTTCGGTGGCAAGAGATAAGCACCTTTAAAGAGCGAATTCATTTGGTTCCCAATAGAACGACCATTTGCCCACTTTTATCCCGTTCCATTTCACGAGCTTGAAAAGCTTCCTAGAGAGGCCATGCTTTAGAAACGAGAGAGTATATCTTACGTCTCTTAGAAGAAGAACCGCATAAAACGATGTTAACAGCGCGTCTCGGTCATTTATTCTATAGAATAATAAATTCTGGTAAATGGGACGCTCGAAAAAGTATCGATAATATGTACATCATATATATATATATATATATATATATATATATATATATATATATAATCTGTATATGAAAAGATCATGACATTTCGAAGAGAAGATAAAAGATTCGCGTGTTAAGTTTCGATAAACTTTAAAAGTTGGTCGGGTCAGCAGCAGAGAGATTCAGCAGCGTGCTGGTGGTTCGTGTTGCAAGCTGTCGGAAATAACCGAAAATAAAGACGGTGGTTCCGTCGTCGAAAACTGGGGATGCGTAGTTGTGACGTCCTCAGTAGTGCCCTATTTCTCGTAGGGGCCTAAATTTAGGTTCTCATTCTCTGTATGAATCAGCGAACGATTGCAGCCTCATACCACTGACGGCAGACAGGCTCACGATTTCGATTCGAGGAAAAATAAACCAAAAGATATTCGCGGACGTGAGATACCGAGCGCAAGGGATGTTAACAAAGGAAAAAAAATAAAAAAAGAAAAAAGAAAGAAGGAAAGAAAGAAAGAAAGAAAGAAGAACAATACAATAAAAAGAAAGAAACAATCGAGAGATATGTAAAGTAGTACATATTACGCGTGTTCTCTCACGATCACATTTTTTATCAATGCTAATATGTTATGAATTCTGTGCGAAAGATAAAAAAAAAAAAAAAAGAAAAAAAAAGATGTGATAAAAAGCAAAACGAAAAAGAAGAAGAAAAAAAGGAAAGAAGAAAACGGTAACGTCGGCACAGCAAAAAGATATCGATATTTTACGACAGATTATTATTATCCATTAAACCGTTCGATTCGTTTAAATCGAAGAACACCTCAGACCGAAGAGATCTCGCTGATTTAAAACAAGACACCGATCGATAAATACGTGAAAGATTGCCTCGTACATACACATTCTGATCGCTTATTACTGCGAACATGAAACCGTCGGATAACCTTTTAATACGTTCCCGTTGATTTTATATCCGCTATCGCACAGTGCCCTGAATTCTTCGGTTCAATGAATGAGAATATTTCAAACGCGTTAGACGAGATGTCGCGTACGATCGTTGGTTATTGGAACAAATGTTTCTTTTCTTTTTCTAATGCGCGATAAAAAGAGAGAATTAACGAAATAAAACTAAACGAAACGAAACGAAACAAAGAAGGAAAAGAAAAAAATAAAGAAAGAAAGAAAAAAAAAAAAAAAAAAAAGAACAAGTAAAAAAGAAAATTATGACGACATGAATATACTGTAAAGAAAACGAATATGTGAGAGGAATATGAACTTCAAAAATCCTACTTACTCTGCACGCCTTTGAAACGAACTCCGATCGACTTTCCGTTAAACAGCAACAAACAACTATGCGCATTCCTTTTCTACGATTACTTTAAACGTGCTACAAAAATAAATAAGAAAAAGATTCAAAATTAAAAGAAGAAAAAGCGGCGTTAGAATCATTCCTCTAGTGTCAATCAACGTTAGTAACGGCCAATAAGAGAGGATAAAAAAAAAAAAGAAACAAAAAGAAAAAAAGAAAAGAAAAAAAAGAAACGGAAAAGAAAAAATAACAAAAAAAAAAGAAGAAACAAACAGAGCATAAAACACGGAAACATCTAATATAATTCAAATACTCAAGAATGTTCGATACGTGCGTTAGCGACCATCGCAGTCTCGTTGGCGTTTTGCGAACCGCAGGGTAAAGAAAGTAGGGCTCTAACTCTTTGGTCCAAGGTCAATGGTAGTCTGGAGAACACTCAGAAGGCGTGAGAAATAGTAATTGACACACGACGAGCAACACATCAACAATCTTTTCTTTCTCTCTCTCTCTCTCTCTCTCTCTTTTTTGCTTGCTTGCTTTTTCTCTTTCGCTCTCTCTCTCTCTCTCTCGCACTCGCGCTCCCCCTCTCTCTCTCTCTATCGGTGTAACTCACCATCCTGATCAATATCCCTCATCGAGATCTTCAAGAACTCTCGAAGATGTTTCGGTAATTTTCTTCGATCTCCTATCTCCTTTCCATCGATCAAACATCTAGCCTCAACGGTGTCCTCCTCCTGACTCTTCTCAGCACTGTTCTCAGACTCTGGTTCGCTCTCGTCAAGCTTGATACCGAACTTGTTCAATCTGTTTTTTGCCTTTTCGATGAACTCCTTCTCCATAGCACTCATGTTTTTCATCTTAGACTCGGATTTACGTATGTCGTCGTGTAAACTGATCTTCACGATCTTGTGATGTTTTCTCTCTTCCCTTTCGTGAACTTTGTTAACGTACTCGTCGTACATTCTTTGTCGAAAAACTTCGCCCCCTTTTAAAGCACCATTAGAATTCGTATTATCGATCTTCATTACTTTTCTCAAATCTTTTTTGTCAGCTTTGCACTCGGAAAAACCGTTCTTCTCCTTGCAATTACCAATAGAAAGTTTACTCTTCTTCTTTAAAGGATCTTCTTCTCCTATTCCTCCTCCTACTCCTTCTCCTCCTTTTCCTCCTCCTTTTTCTCCTCTTCCTTTTTCTCCTCCTCCTCCTCTTTGCGTGATCACTCTTTGCTCGCTACGTTCGATCTTCTCGGTAGTTTCTTCCTCGTGTACACCATTTTCGTCGTGAATTTTCTTGCAAAAGTCACGATTACCAGTTTTCCGAATACTTTCCGAACGATCCTCTGTAACGTCCCGCGATTTCTCTTCCCAGGACTCATTTTCAACCCTATTGTCATTTTCAGGTTTCGTTTGTTTTTTCGTTGAACTATCTTTCTTAACCTTTTTTGTATCCTCACGATATTTCTGTCCCACGTGATATTGAAAATCTTCGAAAGCCTTTTTCTCTTCTTCCTCCGCTAATATCACGTTCTTCAATTGATTCTCCAACATCTCTATATATTTTAATTGCTGATCGAAATATTCCGCCGGTAAGGAGTACTTTTTTTTACCAAGATCCAATTGTTCAATCAAATTGTTCTCGTTTTGTAATCTCTTCATATTGGCAACAATCTCCATAGCGGTTAACTTTTTCAAGGCATCAGCAGCATTGTCCTGTCGTTTTCTAGCCTCCAAATGATTCCTCGGTGGATTTTGATCGAAAATACTGGTTGTATCGATGCAAGATTTATCAACTGTTACAATTCTCTTCATTCTAGGTGGCACTTCGACTCTGTCATCGATCAATGCAGGATTTACGTTGTAACGAGGCTCGATAGATCTTTTCGGAGGTGGTGGAGTATTTCTATCAACTTCCGGCGAAACATTTTTATCAATAATCGCGCTGTTCAACGTAATCGAACTCTTGTTCATCGGCGAATGTCGATTCTTCGTTGGAACGATCGATCCGTCGTACGTTCTCGAGTCTTTAGCAGCGAAATCGTACTGACCGCGACTACCACCACTTGGCGTCATCGTCTTATCGTCGCTAGCTGTCCGTTCGCCGGTTAACAAAGACGAAGAGGGCTCTTTCGTATGAACGAATCTCGAACGTTCATCGTTATCGTTCGATTCATATCTCGCTAAATTCATCCAATCGCATAAACGAGTGACTTTCAGACGTTCCTGACCGTCAACATTCGACGGAGTAAAGATTTTAGATTCAACGTTTCTCGTATTCTTAGATTCAGAAGAGGACGAGGAGTTACGTTTGATTATATTTAAAAGTCCCAAAGGTCTATCCTGAGAATCATCCTCCTGCCTTATTATCATACGATAATTCGCCGGTGCAACTCGTTGTGGTTCGATATTTTCGTTATAACATCGACGATTTAAAAATTTCGTATGTAGATCAAGTAATCTATCGGGACTGGTTTGTATCGACGTATTTTGTTGAGAAGGCGACAAACATACCAACAATCGTGGATCCTTCGATGTCGACAAACCCAACCATGGTACTTGATCCTTCTCGTTCATCTTTCCGTACTTTAAAACTTGACCATAAAAATCTGATATATTAACTGGTCCTTGATATCTTCTCGACGAGTCTACCTTGTCTGAAACAATGTTTTCGTTTCTATCAGGTATCTTTGAATCAGGATATCGTAACATTAGACAAGCTAATTCATTCGCAGCGTCAGACACACCATGCTTGTTTAATCGATGACGGTCGTCAGCCTCAATATTTTCTACATTGTTAACGCACGATCGAATGTTCTGCAAGCCTTTGAATATGTTAAGCTTATAGGCCATTAATTGTCGAATTATCTCTAAGCCGAACGGCATCATGAGAATCTTTCTTAAGCTGAGATCCTTTAAAGAAGGTGGATGAAAAGTCAATGTTTCCATGTCGTTGAGAGGAACGTAATAAAGGTCTTCTATCGGAGAATAAGGTATTGGCTGAGGAGATTCGATATCATCGCCGTTATTCGAACCATTTGTTCCTTCGAATTTCAACAAAGACAGCTTGCACTTCAGGTTCGACGAACTGATTCCTCCTTTATTCTTTTCCTCTTCCTCTCTGATTATCGAACAAACGTCGGCGAGAGACGATTCTATCGAAACGTATTTTACCGTACTCACGGAAGCAGCGCTACTGGATGAATCCTGACCTTGTAACTCATTCTGAGACATTACAAATTCTTCTCCGTGTTTTCCATCGGTCGAAAGTAGCGTTGAATCTTCGATATTATCTTTCGTATTTAAAGACGACGATTCGTCCACATCCACCGAATTCTTACATTCCACAAAACTTTCCTCCCTTTTGGATTCTGAACTTGACCTCTCTGTACTTTCCTCGTTCATATATTTTTTAGAAATACTCGATTCTCGCAGGTGTTCCTCGACGGTCTTTATTTCTGTTTTCTCGTTGATCGTCTTCCTCTCACGTATTTCCGAACATCCATCGTCGAAAATATTTCTCGAACTCGTAGACTCATCCATAACAGATCTCCCATCACTCGTATCGATCCTATTTGATTCGATTTCCTTGTTACCGTCCATCGTTATTTCCTCTGTGCTTCGTGCTAGTTGATCGTTCGAACGGGTCGTCGTAACATCGACAAAAGCTATACCTTTTCCTGGCGCCTGTTCGTACAACTTGTCATCGGTTATTTCAGGATACTCTTCATTGCCAAGCTCGACATTTTCGACGTCGTTACATAAGACGTCGCTCTTGGAAGACGCGCACAAATTGGCATCCTTTGGTTCATCAGGAAAGATCTTGGTCAAGCCACGTGTCGGAATCTTTAATGAATCACCACCGTCATTGACGGGATCCGAATCCTCCTTTTCATTTATTGATCCCTTCATATGTTCGAAATTAACAAAGAGATTTTCATTCGTAGACTCGCATATCGAAGTAGTTGCATCAAGAAAACATTGCACATCACGAGGAAGAGGTGGACGCTCCGGTATTTCCTCGATTTCCTTTATTTCCCTTATGGAGGAACGAGCCGGAGGAATTGGAGCGTTAAGGGAATTACTTCCTTCTGATAAGGAAATAGAGGATTCACGTTGAATGCAAAAGTTAGAAGATACTCTCGGTGGCACGTTTGGCGTACGCGTTTCGCTCAACGATCTATTTTCATTTTTCATTAACGTTTCCGAACGCTTTTCCGACAATTCCAAGGCACGACCATCCCCTTCGTTGGATTCGCTCGAGTTAGAATCAAATTCTTTCGTATTAGAGATCTCGGATACGTCAATAACATTTTTATCATCTTCTTCAGTTTTGTCCTCATATCTAGTTTCATTTTTCTCTACTTCATCGATCTCTTCGTTTATCTCTTCCATTTCACTTTTCTCGATATTTTTATCTTCCTCCACACTCGTTAAATGACGACTTTTCTCCTCACAGTCATCATTTCTTATATCATCCAGTTTTAAAATTTCTTGCAGTTTATTTGATTCGGTAACGATCCTCGTTTCAGGAATTTCCACGTCCAACGTTTCTTCAACAATTTTTTCTTCCTCGTCTTTTCGTTTTACATTAAGTTTCTCATCAACTATAATCACGTTATTAACTTGATCGTTCATCTCAGATTGTTCCAACTGTATTTTTTCGCACGAAAGATTTCCTTCAAATTTTTTAACATCAATCGAAACATCATTATCTGAAATAGAAACTCGATTTTCTTCATCTTTTATTAACAACTTTTCTATTTCTTCGGACGTTTCTTCAACGGACGAGTTTTTAATATCATTAAATATTTCGATTGATTTTTTCTCATTCGGTAATCCAGATTTTTCATTAGTTTTAATAAGATCATCTTCCTCAGCAGTCTCCTCGTCGACCACGATTATATTTATCCCGTTAAACTTTTTATTATCTAAAAATTCATCTTCGTTTTCTTCATCTTCTGTCACCTCATTAATACATTTACATTCGGCTCTTCGATATTTTCCAATCTTCTCGTTAATGAAATCTCTGATATGTTGTTCTTCATCACCCGATAATTTCTCTCCTTCTTCTTGAATTATATCTAAAAATCTATTAGCCGCCTGAGATTGATAATAAGTTTCCAAAATGGCCCGTTTCTCTGCCTTCTTTTTCTTCGTCATGTTCCCGGCCCTCTCGTACTCCACTTTGTGATCCTCTTTCTCCGGCGAACAAGGTAATTTCAAGTCCTCAATAAAATTTCGCAATTTCCTTTCAATCTCCTTCGACATCGCGTTATCCTTCATTTCTATCTTACCTTCTTTAGAATTATTTAACTTTAATCTCGACTTTTTTTCAACGCTATCGTCGTTCAATCGTTCGAATCGATCCTTCTCAACGTCCGATTCCAATTCGATTATGATAGGTCCTGAATCTTCCATATCTAAACTTTTCTTCGTCTTTTTCATTTCAATTGTAAAACTATCTCCTTCGAGAAGCTTAACCTTAGAATTGACACTATCGGATAATGGTACCATAAAATCCAAAGGTTCGTCGACTCTTATCGAAGGACTGTCACCGTTCATTCTATCCATATTACCAGTTTCTAAAATTCCAACACCCGGTATGTGATCGATTGATGCTTCTAAAGGCAAACTACTGATCGTACTGATCTCGACCGTTTGTATTTTCGTATCAATTTCTTCTTTCTTTATTTTAAATTTATTCATCTTAATAAAATTTCTTGCTTTATCAATTCCATCGTCTTCTTCCTCAATCGTCATCGTTGATATTTCGTCGATATTTTCGTTTCTCGAATTGACATTCTCCGAAATGAAGTCGTTCGTATTCGACTCGTCAACGATTTCACAATCGTTCGTGATTTCCTCGAGTTTTGCCGATCCATCAGGAGTCGGTGGACGTTGAGATCGTTTTCTGTTGCGATTTCTGCGGTTTCTGCGATTGCGTGAGCCGTGAGAAGGCATCTTGTTAACTTCACCGTCTGTGACGTAGCCCGAGGAATCGCAATATCCTGCGAAATGCGGTCGCAAAAACGTTTTCCTTCGATTTCGAATAATTTACTTGAACTTATCGTTGCCGTTTTTTAAACGCGTGACACGTCGTTCGTCTTCTAGAAGGGGGCATTCTGTGCGATTAGAAAAGAACAAAAAAAGAACTCGATATGTCCTATCTAAGCGAATTTTCGCTACGTAAAACGAGGTCACTATCAAGATCTTTCCAAGAGATCATATAAAATAAATGAAGGTTCTAAGAAAAATAATTATTTTTATTTAACGACGACAAGGATGACGTTGATGATGATGATGATGATGATGATGATGATGATAATGATTAAACATGCCGAACAATCGCGTTTCCTTCGAGACAAATGCTGTTAATCGCAATCGAATGATAAAAGGTTTCGTTTTGCCCGTAAATAAGAAAATTTTTTTTGAAACTTCGATATGTATCACCGATAACTCTTTTTGCTGTGACGCGTTACGAAATAGAAAATATAATTTTCTCCAACTACAGAAAAGATAATCTATGGATAATGATGGCCGACACCATTTTTGAAAAGAAAAATAATTTTCCTATTGATTCTACCGTCCATGCAGAAAGCGTGTCCCAGCCTAGCGATGCAAATTTATTTAACGTTAACTAAGAAGAAAAACATAATATAATATTTTCAAAGACCTTACCTTTTTTAGTGTCTACACGTTGATCGATCGTCGAGCTCTTCAAGCCACCATTCTGATTAACGTAGCTTTGATCGTTTTTAGTGTCATCTGAAAAAAAAAAAAAAAGAAAAGAATAAATAAAAGATATAATAAAAGAAAAAAGAAAATCAAAGAACAAACGAAACGTCCAACTTATTGTTCGAATTTCTAAAATTAATACCTGAAAATGTCTATTGAAAATCGGTAAATAATAAATTATATATATTATCGGAGATTCGTCGAAGGTCGTTGTTAAAATTCGAGTTCGCGTCGGAAGTTCACGTCGTATAAATTTTCTATGTAATGGTAATAGATATCGACGTTAGTTAAATTCGATTTATTACCGTCGAGGATAAGTTGGAATACGCGGTGTGACCTCCGAGGTCCGTGAATCACTATTATACACTGAACGCAAACGGACTCATGTCACCCATGAAGCACGCTCGATCCCTCCTTTCATATGCGTCATACGTAAATACAAACATTACGTATTTGTATTTGTATTTGCATAGATTTGAGTAAACATACACGATGTTACACGATGTTACGTCTTTTAAACTGTCAAAAAATAAGAACCACGTGCATTCGACACGTGTATAAACCGAACTGTGACGTTAGCACCGTTTGGTTTCGATCTTTAAATATTTCAATATAAAAATATAAATATATCGTACGATTTCATTCTAATACAAATTTCTCTAGAATTACAAAAATTTTCTTAATAAAATATCGTCTAATATAATAACGAATATTTATTTATAAATCACTTCAATAAATACGATATTTTCTGATAGGAATTTTTAATTTTATCATTTTCAGAATGAATAGATACTTAAGTCTCGTTTTATAACGTAACAAAACTATTTATCTGCAACAAACGTACATTTGATTTACATTTGATCAAATTAATAAAATAAATTGAAATCATTGAAAGAATATATTTTTGTTCGATACTTTTTTTATTTTTTTTTTTTTTTAACAATTTGAAAAAATCACACAAACCATTTTGTTGTATAAAACAATCCACACTAATATTCCTCGTATTTCTCGTTCCTCATCCCACAAAATTCCTTTAAAACTAGCTCGCACGAGAAGCACTCTCGAAAATAAAATAGAAACGCATTCGAAGAGAGCTCACATCGACGCTTCGTACGATGCCCCCCACTCTCGCCCTCTCTCTTCCTCTCCCACCCCCTCCAACTCACACTCATACTCACTATCCTCTCTCTCTTTCTCTTTCTCTTTCTCGCTCTCGGGATTCATGCATAGTGCCACTTCCGAGTTGGACTTCCTTCCGAATAAACAATACCGAGACAGACAGAGAGGGTATATGTATGTTGTAGAATACCCAACCCACATTTTCAATGTTCGTCGTATTACGTCACGAATACGAACGTAATCGTCTCCGGAAGCAGCCGAATTCTGACGGAAATTCGACTTTCGTTATGCTGCATAACTAATTAAATTTTGAAATCTCGACAGTTAAATACAGATACGTATGTACATCTGTATCCTTCGAGAGAAAAAAGGAAAAAAAAAGAAAAATAGAAAAAAAAAAACAAAAAGAAAGAAGAATATTAACTTTAATTTTTCTCTTTCTAAGACTCTTCTCTCGAAAGTAATAGATCCGGAAAAAAAAAAGAACAAAGAAAAATATATATTTATCTGGAAAAATTTTTAAAGTCCCTTTTTTTTCCTTTTTTTAATAAACTTTTCATCGATAACAACACGATAACGACGACGACAACGATGACAACGACGACAACGACGACGTCATCAATTTGAAACCTGAGTAGGGTCGTATCATGCGACTACGAAAGAGGCATCCAACGATCCCTTCCTACTCAAAGGAACTTAATTAAAGCCATTCATCTTCAAATTACACAGAAACGCGTAGGAGAAACGAAATACGAGGCGTTCCATGTCGGTAAGCCGATTCGACGTGAATATCTCGACAAGATGGGAGAATCTCTCTGGATATCTATCTACTCTCTTTCTTTCTCTCTTCCTCTCTTTCTTTCTCTCTCTCTCTGTCTCTCTCTGTCTCTCTCTCTCTCTCGCTCTCTTGCTCAGAACTCCGAAAGGAATAACATGGAATATGTAACAAAGAATGACGAGTTCATTATGAGAACCTACACATTGGATCATTTCGATCCCATGAGACCTTCGAGGTACTTACGAATACTCTCGAATCATACTTCATCATGTTCGTTCTTCTAATATATGTAAGAGGTAAGGAAAATTATACCCTTGCGCAAAATTACACGCGATCTCCATACTTTCTCTCTCTCTCTCTCTCTCTCTCTCTCTCTCTCGACGGGAATATATTTCCTTATTAATTTAAAAGACAGATTTGCTTGTTATCGAAAATTTCACAATGACTTCGAGAAGTAATACAAACAAAATTATTTGTATATATTCTAAAAAAAAAAAAAAAGAAAAACAACGAAACAAAACGAATCATGGTCACTTCGTATAATTGAAGAAAAACAGAAAGGATAAGAGAAAAGATTTCTGAAAAAAAAATCAAATGTTTATGATAACGCTAGAAGAGGGAGAGGGGGAGGAGAAGAAATGAATATAGAAAAAAAAATAGCTGTAAAAAAAAAATACAAAAAAGAAATTATGCAATCGCAATTAAGTACAATGAAGCAAGCGTACGTCAAACTCGTCACTGACGTAACACGATGAACGCTAATCGTAGACGGTACGGAATCGGTATATAGCCATATAGGGTTTGGTGGCTGTCAACGAAATGCCGAAGGGTTCGGAGAGAAGGGTACAGGGCGAAGGACGAAAGGTGGGCTCGGCACCTTCAGCCCATGACGACACCGCACCCATCGTAGGCGCGCGCTAAAGTACCCGTGTCCAACATGTCCCGTCGTCTCTTGTTCAACCCTTCGGCTCTTTCGAAATCGATTCTATCTGTCGACGCGGACCATTACGCTTCCGTTCTCGTCTTCTTGCCTACCTTCCTCCGCACCATCACCCACCCACCGCCAACCATCTACGATATCCAATAAAATTCGTTTCGATTCGTAATTGCAATCGTCCCGTACCAATCGAAATCTCGTTTTTCCAGACGAAATCAAACTTTTATTTCCCTTTTCTATTATAAGTTATATTTGTATTAATCTTCGTAACTTTTCATTCGAGTTTTAAGATCCAGGTTTTTTTCTTCTTATTATTTTCTTTTTTAACTTTTATTGTTATTATTATTATTATTATTATTATTATTATTATTATTATTATTATTATTATTATTATTATTATTATTATTATTACTTTTATTTTCTTTCTTTCTTTCTTTTGTTTTCTTTTTTGTTTGTCTTTTTGTTACCTTATAAATGATAATCTCGCAAGTTTTATTTCGTAGCCTTCAATCGATTTAATTCGATAAAATTTATTTTCTTTGACAACAAATGTATTGTGAATTTCTTTCGTTGCTTTTCATTTCAATTTATATTACATTTCAATTTATATTATTTTATATAGACGGTATTCATATTACGACGATTTTTATTTTTTGTTCCATACAATCGATTTAAATCGATTTTATTTTTTATTTTATAGTAAATGCGCTTATTACGTATTTTAATTGTTGCCTTTCATTCTAGTTCAGATTGTAATGATTGTTATTTTATAATCGTTATATATTATATATTTATTTTATAAACTTTTGATAGAACCAATATTTGATTTCTCTCTCTCTCTCTCTTTTTTTTCTTTTTTTTCTTTTTTTTTTTTAACGTAACATCACTCCGTTCTTTTCTTTCGTTATATTTCAAGGGAATACAAATGTACGTTGAAAAATTGCTTCGAGGATTGAAATTATTCGTTTCCTGGATTACGCTCTACTTCACCGATTAATTATTTGAATATCTCGTCGACGTAGCACGCGATTATCAGGTATAAAGATTCCTCCAGTCAGAAATTCTGAAGTTAAATTGAAAATTCGCCTTTCGTAGTTTTGATACGGTTTTAAAAAAATATTTGCTTCTGATCTTATTTTTCTTTTTTTGTTTGTTTATATATAGATATAAGTATATATATATATATATATATATATATATATATATATAAATATATATATATATACATATATATATATATACATTTTTTTAACATGTTCGTACATATTCCAATATATCATGATAGCAATAGCCATTGTTCTGGCACTAACGTTCAACTCAATGGATGACAATACGATCGCTCTCGATAAAAGCCGATCGCCGATTGTTCGAACATACGTGGAAATCGGGTCGCTAAACGCACATTACTCGATAAGGGAAATGACCCAGTGTTTTAACGGATGAATAGAACGAAGCTTCTAAATCGAATAGCATCGATCAATTCTAAGCTTTTGGGCTAACATAATATATATATATATACATATAAATGTGATAGAAAATGTCTATCATATAAGTTGACTTTGATAAGCAAAAATAAAACAGATGTTACAATACCGTAAAGAGATATCGATTTACCGTCAAATTTTGTGACATCTAACAATCGATCCAAACTCTCGATCAGATCTTCATCACGTAAATCGGTTCCCAAATCGCTTTCCTCGATGTCTCTTGAAAGTCTTTGGAGAATTTCTTCGGGCTCGATGGATATCGTTGGGTTTCGTTGAAAATCGTCTAGTTTCTCTTTTACACCGTTCTCAAAATTGTCAACGTTATTCAACTTATCTTCCTCGTCCTTAAAACGAACAGTTTTGTTCTCTCTTCTGAAGGATCGTTTCCTTTTAGCATCGTCATCCTCGCTCTTCAGGATCGACGAATTTCGATCGAGCAACTCCATCGTCGTTCCGTTTACCTCGAAATGTTCACGGAAGATCAAGCCAAGGGTTTCCACTCGGAAAAATCGATTCGTTTCGATCTTTCGTCCTAATTCATTCCTATCCTTAAAATTCAGTGTCTTTGAAATCCCAATGGGGTCCGAGGTAGAGGTGTCCGCCATTTCAGGAATGGCAACGGTATTTATTCTCTTCAATTCTAGGCTATTGAATTTGTTTTTCAAATTTTGATTAACCTCGACGTTTCTGAAGCAAGGCGGCGGATCTATAAGGAACTTAAAGTGCTCGTAATATTCACGCTCGAGTTCCTCATCTTCAATCCTCCTTGAACTTCGATTCGATTCTTCGAGTCGATCCAATCTATCTAGGATCTCCTTGGTCGTACTGACATCATTTACAACCTTCGAAAGAGCTTCGCTTCCTCGATCCTTCTCTTCCTCCTTCGATTTGCACTCCCTAATAGAATTCCGTTTCTTCGATTTCCGGCTTTCCAGTCTCGTCCTACCATGAGAACGCTTCCTTCGTTTCCAGGAGGCACTCAGTGATCGGAGTATCGGAGGCAACCGAGTTCGTGACGTCACGAAGGATATTCTTCGTTTCGAGTCCTCGGAAACTAGTCGGATTGGCCGCTTCGTTATAACTAAAGGATTCGTGATTTCTATCGAACTGGAAGGAATAGGATCCTCGTTCGTGCCGAGGCATTGAGAACAACCGAAGAACTTCATTCTTGAAAAATCTTTCAAACTTTTCCTTTTCGAACTATACCAATTCTTTCTTTAATTCATCCTCTCTCCTCCCTCCCTCCCTATCTTTCCTTTAGTTGTGTACTTTTAATTACACGAAAGTTCCAATTTATCCTATAAACGCTTTATAATCCACGAACGATAGGTATATCCATAAAATTACGTAAACAGAATTCGATTTGTCGTACGAAGGTATTGTTCCGTCGAACAAAGCGTTCAGTGTTACATTATAGATTTCTATAAACGCTCATGCACCGTTTCTCACGATTGACCTCTAATTGATATTATCACGATAATACTATAATACTCTAGGATATAATATTAACTATTTATGAAACAGAAGAAAATAAAGAATAGCAACCAAAAATTTTGTTCACGGTACTACAATACTCTTTTCAACGAGTTGTTACTTCTTTTTTCTTTCTTTCTTTCTTTCTTTCTTTCTTTTCTTTTTTCTTTCGGGGAGTCCATAAAAAAACAAGAAAAGAATCCTTTTACGTAATTTTAGAACATTCACGAACTGTTCGGTCGGCAACGCCCTTTAACCGTCGACAGTAACGACGCCTTCTGTTCCAACCACCGAGCAATTTCCTTTTTCTCGAAAAGGAACTATATGCTTAGATTGCATTAGCTAAAAAAGTGACGTCTGTCGATTGGTACTACTGCAATATTCTTCCTTGAATCAAACACAATCGTCGTGATCGTTGCTGATGCTGTTGTTGTTGTTGTTGTTGTTGTAGTTGTAGTTTCTATTGATGTTGTAGTTTCTATTGTCGTATTGTGGCTGTTCTTCTCTAACATCTTCTATTTCCTCGAGGGAACAAATTCATCTCTCTCTCTCTCTCTCTCTCTCTCTCTCTCTCTCTCTCTCTTTTATCGTTCGAAATCAAAGATCGCAGGAGTTTCAATCGATTCGATGGAATTAAATAACGCAAGAAGATCGGAGGAGTTCTTGAAGTACGCTCGACAAGGTGTTCGTGAGCACTGACAGAAAGGTGGGTCGAGTTCGAAAAGGAAAAGGAAGAGGGTCGCCTTCTTGTCGTAGGGCGTCTCGTAAGTGGAGGGTGCGCCGTCTCCTCGAACGAGAACGTACTTTTCTTCTTCTTCTACTTCTTCTTCTTTCTCTTCTTCTTCTTCTTATTCTTTCTCTTTCTTCTGATACGGACAGGTGTGCCGGTATACGACTATCTCTGTCTATGTGGGTTCAACTTAGTGTGTCCATATATGATAATATGGATGAGTATATGTACGTCTGAGATACACGTGCAACCTGTATCGTTCGTCCCTCTTAAGCTTCTACTACATGTTTGTCCGTTCATCGTAGCGTGACGTTTGTGCCAGGCAATTTGCAGAAAGAAGCCGGTAATAAAGGCCTCGAATAACTACGACGGCTACGCGATGACGGTTTCACTTCTTTTTCTCTGTTATTTTTTAATCTTATTCTTAGTGATATTTTCTAAATGATTTGACGTTTTTTTCTTTTTTTAATTTTTCTTTTCTTTTTCTTTTTTTTTTTTTTTTTTTTTTTTTTTTTATTTCTGATGAACTTTTTTACGTGGTATAATTTACTATTACATTTTAAGGAGACAAATCGAATCGTTTTTCATCCGATTCGAAACTTCGTTTGAAAGATATTCATTGAAATTGATTTAAAAAAAAAAAAAAACAAAAAAAAAAGAAATAAATAAGTAAAAAAAAAAAAAACAAGAGGAAAAAGAACTCGAAATAATATTCTTAATATTTCTCTTATTATTCCCTGCAAACATAAATAGACAAAAATATATCGAATGAAATAATTAAATGTTACTATTTCGTAAATTATTCGTTTGTTACTAACACGATCGAACGATTTAGCCATTTCACGATCAGAAGTATTAAAATGTCACGTTCGAATTTCTATATATTTTATTAACGAAATGTCATATACAAAACGTTTCGAACACGTATAATAAGAAATATCCATATTTATTTTATGATAATGTTGAAATCTCGTGTTGTTTTTCCAACGTTTTTAACCTTTCCAAACTTTCGATCCGACAGTTTAGAAATTATTAATTATTCCTATTAACCGAAACAGTTACGATCATTATCACGCGAATTATCTCGGAAATTCAATATTTTAGTACGATAATGCTTGTAACCACAACGATTCTCTGAGGTAAGCGGCTTTTATGCCAGAAACATCTATGACAATGTATCATGAAAAATTATTAATGGCCATTAGTTAAATAAACGAACGATTTGTTAATCCAGATAATAACGATAGGATATACCACGTTGTCTCATTCATTAAATTTTTTCAACGGTGGATTCGGTAAAAGCATTTAAATTATATCGACATTTGGGATTGAAATTGGCGCAAGAAAATATCGATTTCCGATTATCATGATTCGTTATATTTCGAGTATTTTCATATCGCGTTCCTTTTGCGGAATTCGTTAATAGACTTTAATAGATTGAAAACAGTTACCTATCCAAAGATAATAAACGAGATATTCTTATTAAATGCTATATAAGTGCTATATAAGTGAATCGTTAAAATTTATAATTGAAAATTTATCGGAAATAAGAATGATCATAAATTATGCGATTATTGAGTAATATAAAAGAAGACGATTCTCCGATCGACTTTTCTTTCTCACATAAATTTGAATTACATAAATATATATATAGATAGATAGATAAATAGATAGATAGATAGATAGATAGATAGATAGATAGATAGATAGATAGATAGATAGATAGCTCACCTGTGCCGTTTTTTTTCGCTTCGGTCGATATAATCCGTGTATTCGAAGTGGTTATTGTCCTCGTTGTTATTTCTGCACAGGAAAGTCGTTTGTCAAAGATTTGAAAGGACTTTAATTTAACGGGAAGAAAAAAAAGAAAAAAAGAAAAAAGAAAAAGAAAAAGAAATCCGAAGATATCGTTTTAATAACGAGATGACTTACTCTTTAACGTTTCGGTCGATGTATTCTCTTGCAGGCTGCTCTTGTAAATTCTTCTTTTCGGTGAGCCAATATTCTCTCTTTTGAAGAAGTAATCAAAAAAAAAAAAAAAGAAGAAAAAAAAGAAAAAGAAAAAGAAAACAAAAAGAAAAGATTAATTGTTAATTACTTCTTATAAAGTGATTTTCATCGTTACTTGAGGATAGATTAAACGATATTAAAATGATAGAAATTAATAACTCACTGATTCAAACCAAGCTTCAAATGATCGCCTGCATTACGTAATAGAGCGTGAGCCTCGCTATTTGTCAGTTCCCGAGTGCCTTTGCCGTTTATACTACTAATTAAGTCACCCTCTCTAACCCCCTGCTGAGCTGCCTTACTACCGGGGTTTACCTGAAAATGAATGAATAAAAATCAGTCTTGGAAAATGTAAAAAATTAAACACGTTAAATACGTCTTATCTCGATCGATAATATTAATTTTTCTATACTATTATACAATAACGTTAACGTAAGATATATTTCTATGCATGCACGATTCGCAATAATAATATTGCGTTTCCGACATATGTATGTACGTATACTTATAAATATACAACGTTCTTGGTTTGCCCCTGGAAATATGTTTCCACGCGAACGTGAGCTAATTCAAAGCAAGTCAGGTAGCCAGACTACAGGCGTACAGTACACGTAAGTACTTACATTGCGTATACGTATATATACGTATATATATATATATATATATATATATATATATACGTAGATAAAACAATAGTTAAAATTCTCACCGTATCATTAGATCTTCGTTGCGGTGATGAACGAAACTTTAACATTCCGAAGATCGAAGATTTATACTTCGCGATAAATTCAATATTTATCTCACGCGTTAATCTTCGTTATACTGTCAAACCTAAAGACATTACTATCGCATTATATAGTACGTAAGTCTACTGTATACGCACACTATAATGACACTCCTATTCACAGAGAAATCAGATATTTTATTAAAATCATTAAAAAATGCACGTGTTCAACGTTGAAGCGCGATTTTATTTGTTTTCTTTTTTTCTTTTTCTCGTTTTTATATTTTCGTTTTTCTTTATTTTTATAAAACAAGCTGAAAAAGAAAATCCCAATTGAAGGATAAATTTGAAATTTGTGGTTAAACTTATATTTTCTAGGTTCGTTATCGAAATTTAATTGGATCAATCCTTTATTTGCAATGACGATGTTGACAATGCAATCAACGTCACGTGATCAGACTCAGATTCGTAAAATAAATAATAAATATATACATATATACATATACACATATATATATTTATATATATATATGTGTATATATATATATATATCATCTCTCTCGACCGAAACAATAGTGACGCTTTAATTACACGAAGAGAGAAGGTAGAACAAAGCGACAATGTACAACGCGCGAGCGAAGTCGACGTACTAGCGCTTCTCTTCCGTTTCTGTATGAAGAAGGTAGAGGGAGAAAGGATGAGATAGGGATAGATAGAGAAAGAGAAAGAGAGAGAGAGAGAGAGAGAGAGAGAGAGAGAGAGAGAGAGAGAGAGAAGGAAAGAGAGAAGAAAAAGAAAGAGAAAGAAAAGTAAAGATAGTACATCCCATCTGACGCCAGCGTCGCCACGGCGCCAGTACTTTCAACAACATTAACGCATGTCTCTTTTCGGATGACCTTTCATTATTTTTCGGTGCCACCCATCGTGTTTATGCAAACAGGAGTGTCATCCTTGATAACGTTGAAGGATTTTGGTCAACTGGAATGTAGGTCAAATTTATGAAGTATTTTTGGTACTCGCTGACAATTCATAGCACCTCTTAACGCGCTATGAACTCATAAATCAATAAATTTATTTGTGAAAAAATAAAGAGGAACTTTGTAAAAATATCGGTACGTGTGAGTGCACACGTTTGTTTCATTTTGTACTTCCTCTTTTTTTTTTATCCTTCTTTTTTTTTTTTGTTTTGGGGTTGGTTTTTTTCCATACGTTCTACGAGACAATATATAGCGAAAAAAATTTTTCATCGAAAAGAAGAATAAAGTTATAGAGCGAAATAACGATAAACGTTTATATCGGTGTAGAGATTAAAAATCACCAACAGAGTACGAAAGAGAGTGAGAGTGAGAGAGAGAGAGAGAGAGAGAGAGAGAGAGAGAGAGAGAGAGAGAGAGAGAAAGGAAGAAAGGGAGATAAAGAGAGTGGGGAAGAAGAGATGATATTTTATCCCCCTATATCGACTACGAAAAATTCATCGTAGCTTAACGACAAATAAAAATAGCAAGAAAAAGACAGAGCAAAGAGACATAGGGAGAGAGAGAGAGAGAGAGAGAGAGAGAGAGAGAGAGAGAGAGAGAGAGAGAGAGAAAGAGAGAGAATCCAGATTTATCGCGCAAACTATTTCGTAACTAATAAATGAGCGAGAAAAAGATAGAGAGAAAAAGAGAGAAAGAGAAAGAAGGAGAGAAAGAGAACTACCGATGATTTTACCCCTGTCGTCACGATAGAAAATTAATATCTACTCTCTCGGGTTCTTACTTTTTATTTTATACCACCATCCACCCATTATTCCCCTAAGGTAAAGAGAGGAAAGATAGAAAATAAGAACGTAGATGAATTTTCGTCCAAGAAAAATTCCACTCCGTCGGCGGGACAAGTCGAGACGGTTTGCTTCCTCTAGTTGTTGTTTTGCTTATTTTCTCGCAATTTCCCGAAGCGAAGATGTCTGAATGGGGGTGGACGGGCCGGTGATGTAGGAAAGTCTCGAAAATGAAAATAAGCTCGACGGCATTTCCGTGGACGCTCGCTCGAAATCGCTCCGAGTCATGACTTTTAATTATACGCTCAGAATATTTCCGAGTGTTTTCGATAAAATGTCCTCGATAACGGAATGTCTTTCTTCCCCTTCTCCACCCCCCCCTCTCTCTCTCTCTATCTCTATCTATCTATATCTCTCGTTTATGTCCACGTTGTAATAAAAAATGAAAAAGAGAAAATTGTGGATTATTATAATCCAAAGAGTTATTTGACTCGAATCGTTTTATTTCGTTATATTACGAATTGGCTTTTTATTTAAATTTTTGTTTTCCATTAACTTTTTTATAAATTCTTATTAAGTTTGCACGATATGTAGTTACGTATATATGCGAGCGCATATCTGTATTTATGTATATATCTACGCACATATATAACGTGGCTCTTAAAAAGCACGATCAAACGTGACGTTAGTTCTCGTTCAAACGGGAAAGGTTAAGAAAAATTGTCACACATACATACATACATACATACATACATACATACATACATACATACATACATACATACATACATACATACATACATACATACATACATACATACATACATACATACATACATACATACATACATACATACATACATACATACATACATACATACGTATGTATATACGTATATCCCTACTTACGATAAACTGCTTTCTCCATAAAGCAAGAAATTCTTCGGGGAAAAATTCCGAGCCCCTAGGACCGACAAGTATTCGGAAACTTCGAGTAAGAAACGTCTTTCATAAAAGTTCGAATGATTTTGCTTTCTCAAACTTTCATAAATGTAAAGCATTTCCACCATAATTTGATCTACGTTCTTAATTCCTATAAATTATAACCGAATTAAATCGAATTGAATTCGATAAATTATGTATATCACGTAAGATATGCCATCATTATGGTGTACATATTTCGTAGCAAGTAATATAGTATGCAAGTAACATCACGAGAGTACCATAATACTTTGAAAGGTTTCATCGATTTATTATTCTAATAAAATATAACAATCGATAAGAGGATTTCACGTGAGAGCTTCGACGAACTGATTAAACTAGTGGAGTTCGAAAGAACAAAAAATAAAATTGGCCTGCCTGACGCATAAAAATCCGTAATTCGACGAATTCATGTGTAACACCGTCGTTCTGATCGTTCTTCGTATTAGAGAGAAAAAAAAAAAAGTAAAAATTGAATTAAATAAAAAAAAAAAAAAAAGAAAAAATTTTCACGTTATCGCGAGGAATTAACGACGAAACATGAAATTTTGAATAATGCATCACTACAATGATTTTTCTCACATTCGCGAAACAATGAGACGTGTGTTCGATAAAAATTCATGCTTCATCATTTTTTTCTCCACAATTTTATGAACGTCATTTGGTATTGAAAACATAAAAAGAAATATTTAAAAATTACTACACCGACGTTCACACACATACGCATGCATATATATATATATGTGTGTGTGTGTGTGTGTGTGTGTGTGTATAAGTATATACATAACTCTAAGTAATTAAAAAATATCTTATTGATGACTCAACGAGCTAACCATATCGTTACCCAAGAACAGAAATAATAAAAGCTTTCATGAAAACGTTGCAAATACACGCGAACTCACACATACATACATACACACGCACACACACATACACACATACACGCTCACGATCGTCACGACCGTACTTTCCGTCTTAACAAATTCGTTCTTAGAGTTCCCACGATCTTAATTCGATTCAACAGCTCGCAAAATATATTTCACGATTTCCGAGCTACGTCGAGAAGCTTTCCCTTAGGATCTTTCCAACTCTTCGGCGAGTTACTGGCTAATATCTAAACTTCTTGTTCGATCGTGTCTAGAATACATCTATTCCGACGATTTTCAAATAATATATAAGTATTAGTCATACATAATATTAATCATACGCATTAATATAAAAATATTGAATAATAAGATAAAAAAACTATTGTA